>NW_027490388.1:147971-399958 GCF_050948175.1 Xylocopa sonorina | reverse complement strand
ATATTATATCTTACCATGAAACATAGAAATGAGATGCGATATCGCGTTTTAAGAAGCATTAGAACACTATTGCTACGATAGGTAGACATCTGCAAACGCTATTTCCTTGCAAGGAAGTGTCGCATTCACATTCGTTTGAATCGTAGACGAGGAATGCATAACACTTCGCAATGAATATTATATCTTATCATGAAACATAGATATGAGATGCAATATCTCGTTTTAAGAAGCATTTGAACTCTATTGCTTCGATACGTAGACATCTGCAAACGCTATTTCCTTGCAAGAAAGTGTCGCATTTACATTCATTTGATGTGTAGACGAGGAATACATAACAGTTCGCAAATCATATTATATCTTACCATGAAACATAGAAATGAGATGCAATATCGCGTTTTAAGAAGCATTAGAACCCTATTGCTACGATACCTAGAAATCTGAAGACGCTATTTCCTAGCAAGGAAGTGTGGCATTTACATTCATTTGAAGGGTAGACGAGGAATGCATGACACTTCGCAAATCATATTATATCTTATCATGATACATAGATATGAGATGCAATATCTCGTTTTAAGAATCATTTGAACTCTATTGCTTCGATACGCAGACATCTGCAAACGCTATTTCCTTGCAAGGAAGGGTCGCATTTACATTCATTTGAAGTGTAGGCGAGGAATACATAACACTTCGCAAATCATATTATATCTTACCGTGAAACATAGAAATGAGATGCGATATCGCGTTTTAAGAATGATATGAGCTCTATTGCTACGGTACGTAGACATCTGCAATCGCTACAACCTTGCAAGGAAGTGTCGCATTTACTTTCATTTGAATCGTAGACGAGGAATACATGACACTTCGCAAATCATATTATATCCTACCATGAAACATAGAAATGAGATGCGATATCGCGTTTTAAGAAGCATTAGAACTCTATTGCTACGATACGTAGAAATCTGCAAACGCTATTTCCTTGCTAGGAAGTGTCGCATTTACATTTATTTGAATCGTAGACGAGGAATGCATAACACTTCGCAATGAATATTATATCTTATCATGAAACATAGATATGAGATGCAATACCTCGTTTTAAGAAGCATTTGAACTCTATTGCTTCGATACGTAGGCATCTGCAATCGCTATTTCCTTGCAAGGAAGTGTCACATTTACATTCATTTGAAGTGTAGACGAGGAATACATGACACTTCGCAAATCATATTATATCTTACCATGAAACATAGAAATGAGATGCGATATCGCGTTTTAAGAAGCATTAGAAAGCTATTGCTACGATACGTAGACATCTGCAAACGCTATTTCCTAGCGAGGAAGTATCGCATTCACATTCATTTGAAGTGTAGACGAGGAATACATAACACTTCGCAAATCATGTTATATCTTACCATGAAACATAGAAATGAGATGCGATATCGCGTTTTAAGAAACATTTGAACTCTATTGCTACGATACGCAGACATCTGCAATCGCTATTTCCTTGCAAGGAAGTGTCGCATTTACTTTCATTTGAATCGTAGACGAGGAATACATGACACTTCGCAAATCATATTATATCTTACCATGAAACGTAAAAATGAGATGCAATATAGCGTTCTAAGAATCATAAGAACTCTATTGCTACGATACGTAGACATCTGCAAACGCTATTTCCTTGCTAGGAAGTGTCGCATTTTCATTCATTTGAATCGTAGACGAGGAATGCATAACACTTCGCAATGAGTATTATATCTTATCATGAAACATAGATATGAGATGCAATATCTCGTTTTAAGAAGCATTAGAACACTATTGCTACGATACGTAGACATCTGCAAACGCTATTTCCTTGCAAGGAAGTGTCGCATCCACATTCATTTGAAGTGTAGACGAGGAATACATAACACTTCGCAATGAATATTACATCTTATCATGAAACATAGAAATGAGATGCGATATCGCGTTTTAAGAATCATAAGAACTCTATTGCAACGATACGTAGACATCTGCAAACGCTATTTCTTTGCAAAGAAGTGTCGCATTTACATTCATTTGAAGTGTAGACGAGGAATACATAACACTTCGCAAATCATATTATACCTTACCATGAAACATAGAAATGAGATGCGATATCGCGTTTTAAGAATCATAAGAACTCTATTGCAACGATACGTAGACATCTGCAAACGCTATTTCCTTGCAAGCAAGTGTCGCATTTACATTCATTTGATGTGTAGACGAGGAATACATAACACTTCGCAAATCATATTATATCTTACCATGAAACATAGAAATGAGATGCGATATCGCGTTTTAAGAAGCATTAGAACTCTATTGCTACGATCCGTAGACATCTGCAAACGCTATTTCCTTGCAAGGAAGTGTCGCATTTACATTCATTTGAATCGTAGACGAGGAATGCATAACACTTCGCAATGAATATTATACCTTATCATGAAACATAGATATGAGATGCAATATCTCGTTTTAAGAAGTATTTGAACTTTATTGCTTCGATACGTGGACATCTGCAATCGCTATTTCCTTGCAAAGAAGTGTCGCATTTACATTCATTTGAAGTGTAGCCGAGGAATACATAACACTTCGCAAATCGTATTATATCTTACCATGAAACATAAAAATGAGATGCGATATCGCGTTTTAAGAAGCATTTGAACTCTATTGCTTCGATACGTAGACATCTGCAAACGCTATTTCCTAGCGAGGAAGTGTCGCATTCGCATTCATTTGAAGTGTAGACGAGGAATACATAACACTTCACAAATCATATTGTATCTTACCATGAAACATAGAAATGAGATGCGATATCGCGTTTTAAGAAGCATTAGAACACTATTGCTACGATACGTAGACATCTGCAAACGCTATTTCCTTGCAAGGAAGTGTCGCATTTACATTCGTTTGATGTGTAGACGAGGAATACATAACACTTCGCAAATCATATTATATCTTACCATGAAACATAGAAATGAGACGCGATATCGCGTTTTAAGAAGCATTAGAACACTACTGCTACGATAGGTAGGCATCTGCAAACGCTATTTCCTTGCAAGAAAATGTCGCATTTACATTCATTTGAAGTGTAGACGACGGATACATAACACTTCGCAAATCATATTATACCTTACCATGAAACATAGAAATGAGATGCGATATCGCGTTTTAAGAATCATAAGAACTCTATTGCAACGATACGTAGACATCTGCAAACGCTATTTCCTTGCAAGCAAGTGTCGCATTTACATTCATTTGAAGTGTAGACGAGGAATACATAACACTCCGCAAATCATATTATATCTTACCATGAAACATTGAAATGAGATGCGATATCGCGTTTTGAGAATCATAAGAACTCTATTGCAACGATACGTAGACATCTGCAAACGCTATTTCCTTGCAAAGAAGTGTCGCATTTACATTCATTTGAAGTGTAGACGAGGAATACATAACACTTCGCAAATCATATTATATCTTACCATGAAAAATAGAAATGACATGCGATATCGCGTTTTAAGAAGCATCAGAAATCTATTTCTACGATACGTAGACATCTGCAAACGCTATTTCCTTGCAAGAAAGTGTCGCATTTACATTCATTTGAAGTGTAGACGACGGATACATAACACTTCGCAAATCATATTATACCTTACCATGAAACATAGAAATGAGATGCGATATCGCGTTTTAAGAATCATAAGAACTCTATTGCAACGATACGTAGACATCTGCAAACGCTATTTCCTTGC
The DNA here is from genome assembly GCF_050948175.1 of Xylocopa sonorina. Lineage (NCBI taxonomy): Eukaryota > Metazoa > Arthropoda > Insecta > Hymenoptera > Apidae > Xylocopa > Xylocopa sonorina. Next base: position 396,194 of record NW_027490388.1, on the reverse strand, counting down.
AAGCAAGTGTCGCATTTACATTCATTTGATGTGTAGACGAGGAATACATAACACTTCGCAAATCATATTATATCTTACCATGAAACATAGAAATGAGATGCGATATCGCGTTTTAAGAAGCATTAGAACTCAACTGCGACGATACGTAGACATCTGCAAACGCTATTTCCTAGCGAGGAAGTGTCGCATTCACATTCATTTGAAGTGTAGACGAGGAATACATAACACTTCGCAAATCATATTATATCTTACCATGAAACATAGAAATGAGATGCGATATCGCGTTTTAAGAAGCATTAGAACTCTATTGCTACGATACGTAGACATCTGCAAATGCTATTTCCTTGCAAGGAAGTGTCGCATTTACATTCATTTGAATCGTAGACGAGGAATGCATAACACTTCGCAATGAATATTATATCTTATCATGAAACATAGAAATGAGATGCGATATCGCGTTTTAAGAAGCATTAGATCTCAACTTGCTACGATACGTAGACATCTGCAAACGTTATTTCCTAGCGAGGATGTGTCGCATTTGCATTCATTTGAATTGTAGACGAGGAATACATAACACTCCGCAAATCATATTATATCTTATCATGAAACATAGAAATGAGATGCGATATCGCGTTTTAAGAATCATAAGAACTCTACTGCTACGATACGTAGACATCTGCAATCGCTATTTCCTTGCAAAGAAGTGTCGCATTTACATTCATTTGAAGTGTAGCCGAGGAATACATAACACTTCGCAAATCGTATTATATCTTACCATGAAACATAGAAATGAGATGCGATATCGCGTTTTAAGAAGCATTAGAACTCTATTGCTTCGATACGTGGACATCTGCAAACGCTATTTCCTTGCAAGGAAGTGTCGCATTTACATTCATTTGAAGTGTAGACGAGGAATACATAACACTCCGCAAATCATATTATATCTTACCATGAAACATAGAAATGTGATGCGATATCGCGTTTTAAGAATCATAAGAACTCTATTGCAACGATACGTAGACATCTGCAAACGCTATTTCCTTGCAAAGAAGTGTCGCATTTACATTCATTTGAAGTGTAGACGAGGAATACATAACACTTCGCAAATCATATTATATCTTACCATGAAACATAGAAATGAGATGCGATATCGCGTTTTAAGAAGCATTAGAACTCTACTGCTACGATACGCAGACATCTGCAAACGCTATTTCCTAGCGAGGAAGTGTCACATTCACATTCATTTGAAGTGTAGACGAGGAATACATAACACTTCGCAAATCATATTATATCTTACCATGAAACATAGAAATGAGATGCGATATCGCGTTTTAAGAAGCATTAGAACTCTATTGCTACGATACGTAGACATCTGCAAATGCTATTTCCTTGCAAGGAAGTGTCGCATTTACATTCATTTGAATCGTAGACGAGGAATGCATAACACTTCGCAATGAATATTATATCTTATCATGAACATAGAAATGAGATGCGATATCGCGTTTTAAGAAGCATTAGAACTCAACTTGCTACGATACGTAGACATCTGCAAACGTTATTTCCTAGCGAGGATGTGTCGCATTTGCATTCATTTGAATTGTAGACGAGGAATACATAACACTCCGCAAATCATATTATATCTTATCATGAAACATAGAAATGAGATGCGATATCGCGTTTTAAGAATCATAAGAACTCTACTGCTACGATACGTAGACATCTGCAATCGCTATTTCCTTGCAAAGAAGTGTCGCATTTACATTCATTTGAAGTGTAGCCGAGGAATACATAACACTTCGCAAATCGTATTATATCTTACCATGAAACATAGAAATGAGATGCGATATCGCGTTTTAAGAAGCATTAGAACTCTATTGCTTCGATACGTGGACATCTGCAAACGCTATTTCCTTGCAAGGAAGTGTCGCATTTACATTCATTTGAAGTGTAGACGAGGAATACATAACACTCCGCAAATCATATTATATCTTACCATGAAACATAGAAATGTGATGCGATATCGCGTTTTAAGAATCATAAGAACTCTATTGCAACGATACGTAGACATCTGCAAACGCTATTTCCTTGCAAAGAAGTGTCGCATTTACATTCATTTGAAGTGTAGACGAGGAATACATAACACTTCGCAAATCATATTATATCTTACCATGAAACATAGAAATGAGATGCGATATCGCGTTTTAAGAAGCATTAGAACTCTACTGCTACGATACGCAGACATCTGCAAACGCTATTTCCTAGCGAGGAAGTGTCACATTCACATTCATTTGAAGTGTAGACGAGGAATACATAACACTTCGCAAATCATATTATATCTTACCATGAAACATAGAAATGAGATGCGATATCGCGTTTTAAGAAGCATTAGAACTCTATTGCTACGATACGTAGACATCTGCAAATGCTATTTCCTTGCAAGGAAGTGTCGCATTTACATTCATTTGAATCGTAGACGAGGAATGCATAACACTTCGCAATGAATATTATATCTTATCATGAAACATAGAAATGAGATGCGATATCGCGTTTTAAGAAGCATTAGAACTCAACTTGCTACGATACGTAGACATCTGCAAACGTTATTTCCTAGCGAGGATGTGTCGCATTTGCATTCATTTGAATTGTAGACGAGGAATACATAACACTCCGCAAATCATATTATATCTTATCATGAAACATAGAAATGAGATGCGATATCGCGTTTTAAGAATCATAAGAACTCTACTGCTACGATACGTAGACATCTGCAATCGCTATTTCCTTGCAAAGAAGTGTCGCATTTACATTCATTTGAAGTGTAGCCGAGGAATACATAACACTTCGCAAATCGTATTATATCTTACCATGAAACATAGAAATGAGATGCGATATCGCGTTTTAAGAAGCATTAGAACTCTATTGCTTCGATACGTGGACATCTGCAAACGCTATTTCCTTGCAAGGAAGTGTCGCATTTACATTCATTTGAAGTGTAGACGAGGAATACATAACACTCCGCAAATCATATTATATCTTACCATGAAACATAGAAATGTGATGCGATATCGCGTTTTAAGAATCATAAGAACTCTATTGCAACGATACGTAGACATCTGCAAACGCTATTTCCTTGCAAAGAAGTGTCGCATTTACATTCATTTGAAGTGTAGACGAGGAATACATAACACTTCGCAAATCATATTATATCTTACCATGAAACATAGAAATGAGATGCGATATCGCGTTTTAAGAATCATAAGAACTCTATTGCTGCGATACGTAGACATTTGCAAGCGCTATTTCCTTGCAAGGAAGTGTCTCATTTACATTCAGTTGATGTGTAGACGAGGAATACATAACACTTCGCAAATCATATTATATCTTACCATGAAACATAGAAATGAGATGCGATATCGCGTTTTAAGAAGCATTAGAACTCTATTGCTACGATATGTAGACATCTGCAAACGCTATTTCCTTGCAAGGAAGTGTCGCATTTACATTCATTTGGAGTGTAGACGAGGAATACATAACACTTCGCAAATCATATTATATCTTACCATGAAACATAGAAATGAGATGCGATATCGCGTTTTATGAAGCATTAGAACTTTATTGCTACGATACCTAGACATCTGCAGACGCTATTTCCTAGCAAGGAAGTGTCGCATTTACATTCATTTGAAGTGTAGACGAGGAATACATGACACTTCGCAAATCATATAATATCTTACCATGAAACATAGAAATGAGATGCGATATCGCGTTTTAAGAATCAAAAGATCTCTATTGCTACGATACGTAGACATCTGCAAACGCTATTTCCTTGCAAGGAAGTGTCGCATTTACATTCATTTGAAGTGTAGACGAGGAATACATAACACTTCGCAAATCATATTATATCTTACCATGAAACATAGAAATGAGATGCGATATCGCGTATTAAGAAGCATTGGAACTCTATTGCCACGATACGTAGACATCTGCAAACGCTATTTCCTTGCAAGGAAGTGTCGCACTTACATTCATTTGAATCGTAGACGAGGAATACATAACACTTCGCAAATCATATTATATCTTACCATGAAACATAGAAATGAGATGCGATATCGCGTTTTTAGGAGCATTAGAACTCTACTGCTACGATACGCAGACATCTGCAAACGCTATTTCCTAGCGAGGAAGTGTCACGTTCACATTCATTTGAAGTGCAGACGAGGAATACATGACACTTCGCAAATCATATTATATCTTACCATGAAACATAGAAATGAGATGCGATATCGCGTTTTAAGAAGCATTATAACTCTATTGCTACGATACGTAGACATCTGCAAGCGCTATTTTCTTGCAAGGAAGTGTCGCATTTACATTCATTTGAATCGTAGACGAGGAATGCATAACAGTTCGCAATGAATATTATATCTTATCATGAAACATAGATATGAGATGCAATATCTCGCTTTAAGAAGCATTTGAACTCTATTGCTTCGATACGTAGACATCTGCAAACGCTATTTCCTAGCGAGGAAGTGTCGCATTCACATTCATTTGAAGTGTAGACGAGGAATACATAACACTTCGCAAATCATATTGTATCTTACCATAAAACATAGAAATGAGATGCGATATCGCGTTTTAAGAATCATTAGAACTCTATCGCTACGATACGTAGACATCTGCAAACGCTATTTCCTTGCAAGGAAGTGTCGCATTTACATTCATTTGAAGTCTGGACGAGGAATACATGACACTTCGCAAATCATATTATATCTTACCATGAAACATAGAAATGAGATGCGATATCGCGTTTTAAGAAGCATTAGAACTCTATTGCTACGATACCTAGACATCTGCAGACGCTATTTCCTAGCAAGGAAGTGTCGCACTTACATTCATTTGAAGTGTAGACGAGGAATACATGACACTTCGCAAATCATATTATATCTTATCATGAAACATAGAAATGAGATGCGATAACGCGCTTTAAGAAGCACTAGAATTCTATTGCTACGATAGGTAGACATCTGCAAACGCTATTTCCTTGCAAGGAAGTGTCTCATTTACATTCATTTGAAGTGTAGAGGAGGAATTAATAACACTTCGCAAATCATATTACATCTTACCATGAAACAGAAATGAGATGCAATATCGCGTTTTAAGAAGCATTAGAACCCTATTGCTACGATACCTAGAAATCTGAAGACGCTATTTCCTAGCAAGGAAGTGTGGCATTTACATTCATTTGAAGGGTAGACGAGGAATGCATGACACTTCGCAAATCATATTATATCTTATCATGATACATAGATATGAGATGCAATATCTCGTTTTAAGAATCATTTGAACTCTATTGCTTCGATACGCAGACATCTGCAAACGCTATTTCCTTGCAAGGAAGGGTCGCATTTACATTCATTTGAAGTGTAGGCGAGGAATACATAACACTTCGCAAATCATATTATATCTTACCGTGAAACATAGAAATGAGATGCGATATCGCGTTTTAAGAATGATATGAGCTCTATTGCTACGGTACGTAGACATCTGCAATCGCTACAACCTTGCAAGGAAGTGTCGCATTTACTTTCATTTGAATCGTAGACGAGGAATACATGACACTTCGCAAATCATATTATATCCTACCATGAAACATAGAAATGAGATGCGATATCGCGTTTTAAGAAGCATTAGAACTCTATTGCTACGATACGTAGAAATCTGCAAACGCTATTTCCTTGCTAGGAAGTGTCGCATTTACATTTATTTGAATCGTAGACGAGGAATGCATAACACTTCGCAATGAATATTATATCTTATCATGAAACATAGATATGAGATGCAATACCTCGTTTTAAGAAGCATTTGAACTCTATTGCTTCGATACGTAGACATCTGCAAACGCTATTTCCTTGCAAGAAAGTGTCGCATTTACATTCATTTGAAGTGTAGCCGAGGAATACAGAACACTTCGCAAATCGTATTATATCTTACCATGAAACATAGAAATGAGATGCGATATCGCGTTTTAAGAAGCATTAGAACTCTATTGCTACGATCCGTAGACATCTGCAAACGCTATTTCCTTGCAAGGAAGTGTCGCATTTACATTCATTTGAAGTGTAGACGTGGAATACATAACACTCCGCAAATCATATTATATCTTACCATGAAACATTGAAATGAGATGCGATATCGCGTTTTGAGAATCATAAGAACTCTATTGCAACGATACGTAGACATCTGCAAACGCTATTTCCTTGCAAAGAAGTGTCGCATTTACATTCATTTGAAGTGTAGACGAGGAATACATAACACTTCGCAAATCATATTATATCTTACCATGAAAAATAGAAATGACATGCGATATCGCGTTTTAAGAAGCATCAGAAATCTATTTCTACGAACGATACGTAGACATCTGCAAACGCTATTTCCTTGCAAGAAAGTGTCGCATTTACATTCATTTGAAGTGTAGACGACGGATACATAACACTTCGCAAATCATATTATACCTTACCATGAAACATAGAAATGAGATGCGATATCGCGTTTTAAGAATCATAAGAACTCTATTGCAACGATACGTAGACATCTGCAAACGCTATTTCCTTGCAAGCAAGTGTCGCATTTACATTCATTTGATGTGTAGACGAGGAATACATAACACTTCGCAAATCATATTATATCTTACCATGAAACATAGAAATGAGATGCGATATCGCGTTTTAAGAAGCATTAGAACTCAACTGCGACGATACGTAGACATCTGCAAACGCTATTTCCTAGCGAGGAAGTGTCGCATTTGCATTCAATTGAAGTGTAGACGAGGAATACATAACACTCCGCAAATCATATTATATCTTACCATGAAACATAGAAATGAGATGCGAAATCGCGTTTTAAGAATCATAAGAACTCTACTGCTACGATACGTAGACATCTGCAATCGCTATTTCCTTGCAAGGAAGTGTCGCATTTACATTCATTTGAAGTGTAGCCGAGGAATACATAACACTTCGCAAATCGTATTATATCTTACCATGAATCATAGAAATGAGATGCGATATCGCGTTTTAAGAAGCATTAGAACTCTATTGCTACGATCCGTAGACATCTGCAAACGCTATTTCCTTGCAAGGAAGTGTCGCATTTACATTCATTTGAATCGTAGACGAGGAATGCATAACACTTCGCAATGAATATTATACCTTATCATGAAACATAGATATGAGATGCAATATCTCGTTTTAAGAAGTATTTGAACTTTATTGCTTCGATACGTGGACATCTGCAATCGCTATTTCCTTGCAAAGAAGTGTCGCATTTACATTCATTTGAAGTGTAGCCGAGGAATACATAACACTTCGCAAATCGTATTATATCTTACCATGAAACATAAAAATGAGATGCGATATCGCGTTTTAAGAAGCATTTGAACTCTATTGCTTCGATACGTAGACATCTGCAAACGCTATTTCCTAGCGAGGAAGTGTCGCATTCGCATTCATTTGAAGTGTAGACGAGGAATACATAACACTTCACAAATCATATTGTATCTTACCATGAAACATAGAAATGAGATGCGATATCGCGTTTTAAGAAGCATTAGAACTCTACTGCTACGATACGCAGACATCTGCAAACGCCATTTCCTAGCGAGGAAGTGTCACATTCACATTCATTTGAAGCGTAGACGAGGAATACATAACACTTCGCAAATCATATTATATCTTACCATGAAACATAGAAATGAGATGCGATATCGCGTTCTAAGAAGCATTTGAACTCTATTGCTACGATACGTAGACATCTGCAAATGCTATTTCCTTGCAAGGAAGTGTCGCATTTACATTCATTTGAATCGTAGACGAGGAATGCATAACACTTCGCAATGAATATTATATCTTATCATGAAACATATATATGAGATGCAATTTCTCGTTTTAAGAAGCATTTGAACTCTATTGCTTCGATACGTAGACATCTGCAAACACTATTTCCTAGCGAGGAAGTGTCGCATTTACATTCATTTGATGTGTAGACGAGGAATACATAGCACTTCGCAAATCATATTATATCTTACCATGAAACATAGAAATGAGATGCGATATCGCGTTTTAAGAAGCATTAGAACTCAACTTGCTACGATACGTAGACATCTGCAAACGCTATTTCCTAGCGAGGATGTGTCGCATTTGCATTCATTTGAATTGTAGACGAGGAATACATAACACTCCGCAAATCATATTATATCTTACCATGAAACATAGGAATGAGATGCGATATCGCGTTTTAAGAATCATAAGAACTCTACTGCTACGATACGTAGACATCTGCAATCGCTATTTCCTTGCAAAGAAGTGTCGCATTTACATTCATTTGAAGTGTAGCCGAGGAATACATAACACTTCGCAAATCGTATTATATCTTACCATGAAACATAGAAATGAGATGCGATATCGCGTTTTAAGAAGCATTTGAACTCTATTGCTTCGATACGTAGACATCTGCAAACGCCATTTCCTAGCGAGGAAGTGTCGCATTCGTATTCATTTGAAGTGTAGACGAGGAATACATAACACTTCGCAAATCATATTGTATCTTACCATGAAACATAGAAATGAGATGCGATATCGCGTTTTAAGAAGCATTAGAACTCTACTGCTACGATACGCAGACATCTGCAAACGCTATTTCCTAGCGAGGAAGTGTCACATTCACATTCATTTGAAGTGTAGACGAGGAATACATAACACTTCGCAAATCATATTATATCTTACCATGAAACATAGAAATGAGATGCGATATCGCGTTTTAAGAAGCATTAGAACTCTATTGCTACGATACGTAGACATCTGCAAATGCTATTTCCTTGCAAGGAAGTGTCGCATTTACATTCATTTGAATCGTAGACGAGGAATGCATAACACTTCGCAATGAACATTATATCTTATCATGAAACATAGAAATGAGATGCGATATCGCGTTTTAAGAAGCATTAGAACTCAACTTGCTACGATACGTAGACATCTGCAAACGTTATTTCCTAGCGAGGATGTGTCGCATTTGCATTCATTTGAATTGTAGACGAGGAATACATAACACTCCGCAAATCATATTATATCTTATCATGAAACATAGAAATGAGATGCGATATCGCGTTTTAAGAATCATAAGAACTCTACTGCTACGATACGTAGACATCTGCAATCGCTATTTCCTTGCAAAGAAGTGTCGCATTTACATTCATTTGAAGTGTAGCCGAGGAATACATAACACTTCGCAAATCGTATTATATCTTACCATGAAACATAGAAATGAAATGCGATATCGCGTTTTAAGAAGCATTAGAACTCTATTGCTTCGATACGTGGACATCTGCAAACGCTATTTCCTTGCAAGGAAGTGTCGCATTTACATTCATTTGAAGTGTAGACGAGGAATACATAACACTCCGCAAATCATATTATATCTTACCATGAAACATAGAAATGTGATGCGATATCGCGTTTTAAGAATCATAAGAACTCTATTGCAACGATACGTAGACATCTGCAAACGCTATTTCCTTGCAAAGAAGTGTCGCATTTACATTCATTTGAAGTGTAGACGAGGAATACATAACACTTCGCAAATCATATTATATCTTACCATGAAACATAGAAATGAGATGCGATATCGCGTTTTAAGAAGCATTAGAACTCTACTGCTACGATACGCAGACATCTGCAAACGCTATTTCCTAGCGAGGAAGTGTCACATTCACATTCATTTGAAGTGTAGACGAGGAATACATAACACTTCGCAAATCATATTATATCTTACCATGAAACATAGAAATGAGATGCGATATCGCGTTTTAAGAAGCATTAGAACTCTATTGCTACGATACGTAGACATCTGCAAATGCTATTTCCTTGCAAGGAAGTGTCGCATTTACATTCATTTGAATCGTAGACGAGGAATGCATAACACTTCGCAATGAATATTATATCTTATCATGAAACATAGAAATGAGATGCGATATCGCGTTTTAAGAAGCATTAGAACTCAACTTGCTACGATACGTAGACATCTGCAAACGTTATTTCCTAGCGAGGATGTGTCGCATTTGCATTCATTTGAATTGTAGACGAGGAATACATAACACTCCGCAAATCATATTATATCTTATCATGAAACATAGAAGTGAGATGCGATATCGCGTTTTAAGTATCATAAGAACTCTACTGCTACGATACGTAGACATCTGCAATCGCTATTTCCTTGCAAAGAAGTGTCGCATTTACATTCATTTGAAGTGTAGCCGAGGAATACATAACACTTCGCAAATCGTATTATATCTTACCATGAAACATAGAAATGAGATGCGATATCGCGTTTTAAGAAGCATTAGAACTCTATTGCTTCGATACGTGGACATCTGCAAACGCTATTTCCTTGCAAGGAAGTGTCGCATTTACATTCATTTGAAGTGTAGACGAGGAATACATAACACTCCGCAAATCATATTATATCTTACCATGAAACATAGAAATGTGATGCGATATCGCGTTTTAAGAATCATAAGAACTCTATTGCAACGATACGTAGACATCTGCAAACGCTATTTCCTTGCAAAGAAGTGTCGCATTTACATTCATTTGAAGTGTAGACGAGGAATACATAACACTTCGCAAATCATATTATATCTTACCATGAAACATAGAAATGAGATGCGATATCGCGTTCTAAGAAGCATTTGAACTCTATTGCTACGATACGTAGACATCTGCAAATGCTATTTCCTTGCAAGGAAGTGTCGCATTTACATTCATTTGAATCGTAGACGAGGAATGCATAACACTTCGCAATGAATATTATATCTTATCATGAAACATATATATGAGATGCAATTTCTCGTTTTAAGAAGCATTTGAACTCTATTGCTTCGATACGTAGACATCTGCAAACACTATTTCCTAGCGAGGAAGTGTCGCATTTACATTCATTTGATGTGTAGACGAGGAATACATAACACTTCGCAAATCATATTATATCTTACCATGAAACATAGAAATGAGATGCGATATCGCGTTTTAAGAAGCATTAGAACTCAACTTGCTACGATACGTAGACATCTGCAAACGCTATTTCCTAGCGAGGATGTGTCGCATTTGCATTCATTTGAATTGTAGACGAGGAATACATAACACTCCGCAAATCATATTATATCTTACCATGAAACATAGGAATGAGATGCGATATCGCGTTTTAAGAATCATAAGAACTCTACTGCTACGATACGTAGACATCTGCAATCGCTATTTCCTTGCAAAGAAGTGTCGCATTTACATTCATTTGAAGTGTAGCCGAGGAATACATAACACTTCGCAAATCGTATTATATCTTACCATGAAACATAGAAATGAGATGCGATATCGCGTTTTAAGAAGCATTTGAACTCTATTGCTTCGATACGTAGACATCTGCAAACGCCATTTCCTAGCGAGGAAGTGTCGCATTCGTATTCATTTGAAGTGTAGACGAGGAATACATAACACTTCGCAAATCATATTGTATCTTACCATGAAACATAGAAATGAGATGCGATATCGCGTTTTAAGAAGCATTAGAACTCTACTGCTACGATACGCAGACATCTGCAAACGCTATTTCCTAGCGAGGAAGTGTCACATTCACATTCATTTGAAGTGTAGACGAGGAATACATAACACTTCGCAAATCATATTATATCTTACCATGAAACATAGAAATGAGATGCGATATCGCGTTTTAAGAAGCATTAGAACTCTATTGCTACGATACGTAGACATCTGCAAATGCTATTTCCTTGCAAGGAAGTGTCGCATTTACATTCATTTGAATCGTAGACGAGGAATGCATAACACTTCGCAATGAACATTATATCTTATCATGAAACATAGAAATGAGATGCGATATCGCGTTTTAAGAAGCATTAGAACTCAACTTGCTACGATACGTAGACATCTGCAAACGTTATTTCCTAGCGAGGATGTGTCGCATTTGCATTCATTTGAATTGTAGACGAGGAATACATAACACTCCGCAAATCATATTATATCTTATCATGAAACATAGAAATGAGATGCGATATCGCGTTTTAAGAATCATAAGAACTCTACTGCTACGATACGTAGACATCTGCAATCGCTATTTCCTTGCAAAGAAGTGTCGCATTTACATTCATTTGAAGTGTAGCCGAGGAATACATAACACTTCGCAAATCGTATTATATCTTACCATGAAACATAGAAATGAGATGCGATATCGCGTTTTAAGAAGCATTAGAACTCTATTGCTTCGATACGTGGACATCTGCAAACGCTATTTCCTTGCAAGGAAGTGTCGCATTTACATTCATTTGAAGTGTAGACGAGGAATACATAACACTCCGCAAATCATATTATATCTTACCATGAAACATAGAAATGTGATGCGATATCGCGTTTTAAGAATCATAAGAACTCTATTGCAACGATACGTAGACATCTGCAAACGCTATTTCCTTGCAAAGAAGTGTCGCATTTACATTCATTTGAAGTGTAGACGAGGAATACATAACACTTCGCAAATCATATTATATCTTACCATGAAACATAGAAATGAGATGCGATATCGCGTTTTAAGAAGCATTAGAACTCTACTGCTACGATACGCAGACATCTGCAAACGCTATTTCCTAGCGAGGAAGTGTCACATTCACATTCATTTGAAGTGTAGACGAGGAATACATAACACTTCGCAAATCATATTATATCTTACCATGAAACATAGAAATGAGATGCGATATCGCGTTTTAAGAAGCATTAGAACTCTATTGCTACGATACGTAGACATCTGCAAATGCTATTTCCTTGCAAGGAAGTGTCGCATTTACATTCATTTGAATCGTAGACGAGGAATGCATAACACTTCGCAATGAATATTATATCTTATCATGAAACATAGAAATGAGATGCGATATCGCGTTTTAAGAAGCATTAGAACTCAACTTGCTACGATACGTAGACATCTGCAAACGTTATTTCCTAGCGAGGATGTGTCGCATTTGCATTCATTTGAATTGTAGACGAGGAATACATAACACTCCGCAAATCATATTATATCTTATCATGAAACATAGAAGTGAGATGCGATATCGCGTTTTAAGTATCATAAGAACTCTACTGCTACGATACGTAGACATCTGCAATCGCTATTTCCTTGCAAAGAAGTGTCGCATTTACATTCATTTGAAGTGTAGCCGAGGAATACATAACACTTCGCAAATCGTATTATATCTTACCATGAAACATAGAAATGGGATGCGATATCGCGTTTTAAGAAGCATTAGAACTCTATTGCTTCGATACGTGGACATCTGCAAACGCTATTTCCTTGCAAGGAAGTGTCGCATTTACATTCATTTGAAGTGTAGACGAGGAATACATAACACTCCGCAAATCATATTATATCTTACCATGAAACATAGAAATGTGATGCGATATCGCGTTTTAAGAATCATAAGAACTCTATTGCAACGATACGTAGACATCTGCAAACGCTATTTCCTTGCAAAGAAGTGTCGCATTTACATTCATTTGAAGTGTAGACGAGGAATACATAACACTTCGCAAATCATATTATATCTTACCATGAAACATAGAAATGAGATGCGATATCGCGTTTTAAGAAGCATTAGAACTCTACTGCTACGATACGCAGACATCTGCAAACGCTATTTCCTAGCGAGGAAGTGTCACATTCACATTCATTTGAAGTGTAGACGAGGAATACATAACACTTCGCAAATCATATTATATCTTACCATGAAACATAGAAATGAGATGCGATATCGCGTTTTAAGAAGCATTAGAACTCTATTGCTACGATACGTAGACATCTGCAAATGCTATTTCCTTGCAAGGAAGTGTCGCATTTACATTCATTTGAATCGTAGACGAGGAATGCATAACACTTCGCAATGAATATTATATCTTATCATGAAACATAGAAATGAGATGCGATATCGCGTTTTAAGAAGCATTAGAACTCAACTTGCTACGATACGTAGACATCTGCAAACGTTATTTCCTAGCGAGGATGTGTCGCATTTGCATTCATTTGAATTGTAGACGAGGAATACATAACACTCCGCAAATCATATTATATCTTATCATGAAACATAGAAGTGAGATGCGATATCGCGTTTTAAGTATCATAAGAACTCTACTGCTACGATACGTAGACATCTGCAATCGCTATTTCCTTGCAAAGAAGTGTCGCATTTACATCCATTTGAAGTGTAGCCGAGGAATACATAACACTTCGCAAATCGTATTATATCTTACCATGAAACATAGAAATGAGATGCGATATCGCGTTTTAAGAAGCATTAGAACTCTATTGCTTCGATACGTGGACATCTGCAAACGCTACTTCCTTGCAAGGAAGTGTCGCATTTACATTCATTTGAAGTGTAGACGAGGAATACATAACACTCCGCAAATCATATTATATCTTACCATGAAACATAGAAATGTGATGCGATATCGCGTTTTAAGAATCATAAGAACTCTATTGCAACGATACGTAGACATCTGCAAACGCTATTTCCTTGCAAAGAAGTGTCGCATTTACATTCATTTGAAGTGTAGACGAGGAATACATAACACTTCGCAAATCATATTATATCTTACCATGAAACATAGAAATGAGATGCGATATCGCGTTTTAAGAAGCATTAGAACTCTACTGCTACGATACGCAGACATCTGCAAACGCTATTTCCTAGCGAGGAAGTCACATTCACATTCATTTGAAGTGTAGACGAGGAATACATAACACTTCGCAAATCATATTGTATCTTACCATGAAACATAGAAATGAGATGCGATATCGCGTTTTAAGAATCATAAGAACTCTAATGCTACGATACGTAGACATCTGCGAACGCTATTTCCCAGCGAGGAAGTGTCGCATTCGCATTCATTTGAAGTGTAGACGAGGAATACATAACACTTCGCAAATCATATTGTATCTTACCATGAAACATAGAAATGAGATGCGATATCGCGTTTTAAGAATCATAAGAACTCTATTGCTACGATACGTAGACATCTGCAATCGCTATTTCCTTGCAAAGAAGTGTCGCATTTACATTCATTTGAAGTGTAGCCGAGGAATACATAACACTTCGCAAATCGGATTATATCTTACCATGAAACATAGAAATGAGATGCGATATCGCGTTTTGAGAAGCATTTGATCTCTATTGCTTCGATACGTAGACATCTGCAAACGCTATTTCCTAGCGAGGAAGTGTCGCATTCACATTCATTTGAAGTGTAGCCGAGGAATACATAACACTTCGCAAATCGTATTATATCTTACCATGAAACATAAAAATGAGATGCGATATCGCGTTTTAAGAAGCATTTGAACTCTATTGCTTCGATACGTAGACATCTGCAAACGCTATTTCCTAGCGAGGAAGTGTCGCATTCGCATTCATTTGAAGTGTAGACGAGGAATACATAACACTTCACAAATCATATTGTATCTTACCATGAAACATAGAAATGAGATGCGATATCGCGTTTTAAGAAGCATTAGAACTCTACTGCTACGATACGCAGACATCTGCAAACGCCATTTCCTAGCGAGGAAGTGTCACATTCACATTCATTTGAAGCGTAGACGAGGAATACATAACACTTCGCAAATCATATTATATCTTACCATGAAACATAGAAATGAGATGCGATATCGCGTTCTAAGAAGCATTTGAACTCTATTGCTACGATACGTAGACATCTGCAAATGCTATTTCCTTGCAAGGAAGTGTCGCATTTACATTCATTTGAATCGTAGACGAGGAATGCATAACACTTCGCAATGAATATTATATCTTATCATGAAACATATATATGAGATGCAATTTCTCGTTTTAAGAAGCATTTGAACTCTATTGCTTCGATACGTAGACATCTGCAAACACTATTTCCTAGCGAGGAAGTGTCGCATTTACATTCATTTGATGTGTAGACGAGGAATACGTAACACTTCGCAAATCATATTATATCTTACCATGAAACATAGAAATGAGATGCGATATCGCGTTTTAAGAAGCATTAGAACTCAACTTGCTACGATACGTAGACATCTGCAAACGCTATTTCCTAGCGAGGATGTGTCGCATTTGCATTCATTTGAATTGTAGACGAGGAATACATAACACTCCGCAAATCATATTATATCTTACCATGAAACATAGGAATGAGATGCGATATCGCGTTTTAAGAATCATAAGAACTCTACTGCTACGATACGTAGACATCTGCAATCGCTATTTCCTTGCAAAGAAGTGTCGCATTTACATTCATTTGAAGTGTAGCCGAGGAATACATAACACTTCGCAAATCGTATTATATCTTACCATGAAACATAGAAATGAGATGCGATATCGCGTTTTAAGAAGCATTTGAACTCTATTGCTTCGATACGTAGACATCTGCAAACGCCATTTCCTAGCGAGGAAGTGTCGCATTCGTATTCATTTGAAGTGTAGACGAGGAATACATAACACTTCGCAAATCATATTGTATCTTACCATGAAACATAGAAATGAGATGCGATATCGCGTTTTAAGAAGCATTAGAACTCTACTGCTACGATACGCAGACATCTGCAAACGCTATTTCCTAGCGAGGAAGTGTCACATTCACATTCATTTGAAGTGTAGACGAGGAATACATAACACTTCGCAAATCATATTATATCTTACCATGAAACATAGAAATGAGATGCGATATCGCGTTTTAAGAAGCATTAGAACTCTATTGCTACGATACGTAGACATCTGCAAATGCTATTTCCTTGCAAGGAAGTGTCGCATTTACATTCATTTGAATCGTAGACGAGGAATGCATAACACTTCGCAATGAACATTATATCTTATCATGAAACATAGAAATGGGATGCGATATCGCGTTTTAAGAAGCATTAGAACTCAACTTGCTACGATACGTAGACATCTGCAAACGTTATTTCCTAGCGAGGATGTGTCGCATTTGCATTCATTTGAATTGTAGACGAGGAATACATAACACTCCGCAAATCATATTATATCTTATCATGAAACATAGAAATGAGATGCGATATCGCGTTTTAAGAATCATAAGAACTCTACTGCTACGATACGTAGACATCTGCAATCGCTATTTCCTTGCAAAGAAGTGTCGCATTTACATTCATTTGAAGTGTAGCCGAGGAATACATAACACTTCGCAAATCGTATTATATCTTACCATGAAACATAGAAATGAGATGCGATATCGCGTTTTAAGAAGCATTAGAACTCTATTGCTTCGATACGTGGACATCTGCAAACGCTATTTCCTTGCAAGGAAGTGTCGCATTTACATTCATTTGAAGTGTAGACGAGGAATACATAACACTCCGCAAATCATATTATATCTTACCATGAAACATAGAAATGTGATGCGATATCGCGTTTTAAGAATCATAAGAACTCTATTGCAACGATACGTAGACATCTGCAAACGCTATTTCCTTGCAAAGAAGTGTCGCATTTACATTCATTTGAAGTGTAGACGAGGAATACATAACACTTCGCAAATCATATTATATCTTACCATGAAACATAGAAATGAGATGCGATATCGCGTTTTAAGAAGCATTAGAACTCTACTGCTACGATACGCAGACATCTGCAAACGCTATTTCCTAGCGAGGAAGTGTCACATTCACATTCATTTGAAGTGTAGACGAGGAATACATAACACTTCGCAAATCATATTATATCTTACCATGAAACATAGAAATGAGATGCGATATCGCGTTTTAAGAAGCATTAGAACTCTATTGCTACGATACGTAGACATCTGCAAATGCTATTTCCTTGCAAGGAAGTGTCGCATTTACATTCATTTGAATCGTAGACGAGGAATGCATAACACTTCGCAATGATTATTATATCTTATCATGAAACATAGAAATGAGATGCGATATCGCGTTTTAAGAAGCATTAGAACTCAACTTGCTACGATACGTAGACATCTGCAAACGTTATTTCCTAGCGAGGATGTGTCGCATTTGCATTCATTTGAATTGTAGACGAGGAATACATAACACTCCGCAAATCATATTATATCTTATCATGAAACATAGAAGTGAGATGCGATATCGCGTTTTAAGTATCATAAGAACTCTACTGCTACGATACGTAGACATCTGCAATCGCTATTTCCTTGCAAAGAAGTGTCGCATTTACATTCATTTGAAGTGTAGCCGAGGAATACATAACACTTCGCAAATCGTATTATATCTTACCATGAAACATAGAAATGAGATGCGATATCGCGTTTTAAGAAGCATTAGAACTCTATTGCTTCGATACGTGGACATCTGCAAACGCTATTTCCTTGCAAGGAAGTGTCGCATTTACATTCATTTGAAGTGTAGACGAGGAATACATAACACTCCGCAAATCATATTATATCTTACCATGAAACATAGAAATGTGATGCGATATCGCGTTTTAAGAATCATAAGAACTCTATTGCAACGATACGTAGACATCTGCAAACGCTATTTCCTTGCAAAGAAGTGTCGCATTTACATTCATTTGAAGTGTAGACGAGGAATACATAACACTTCGCAAATCATATTATATCTTACCATGAAACATAGAAATGAGATGCGATATCGCGTTTTAAGAAGCATTAGAACTCTACTGCTACGATACGCAGACATGTGCAAACGCTATTTCCTAGCGAGGGAGTGTCACATTCACATTCATTTGAAGTGTAGACGAGGAATACATAACACTTCGCAAATCATATTATATCTTACCATGAAACATAGAAATGAGATGCGATATCGCGTTTTAAGAAGCATTAGAACTCTATTGCTACGATACGTAGACATCTGCAAATGCTATTTCCTTGCAAGGAAGTGTCGCATTTACATTCATTTGAATCGTAGACGAGGAATGCATAACACTTCGCAATGAATATTATATCTTATCATGAAACATAGAAATGAGATGCGATATCGCGTTTTAAGAAGCATTAGAACTCAACTTGCTACGATACGTAGACATCTGCAAACGTTATTTCCTAGCGAGGATGTGTCGCATTTGCATTCATTTGAATTGTAGACGAGGAATACATAACACTCCGCAAATCATATTATATCTTATCATGAAACATAGAAGTGAGATGCGATATCGCGTTTTAAGTATCATAAGAACTCTACTGCTACGATACGTAGACATCTGCAATCGCTATTTCCTTGCAAAGAAGTGTCGCATTTACATCCATTTGAAGTGTAGCCGAGGAATACATAACACTTCGCAAATCGTATTATATCTTACCATGAAACATAGAAATGAGATGCGATATCGCGTTTTAAGAAGCATTAGAACTCTATTGCTTCGATACGTGGACATCTGCAAACGCTACTTCCTTGCAAGGAAGTGTCGCATTTACATTCATTTGAAGTGTAGACGAGGAATACATAACACTCCGCAAATCATATTATATCTTACCATGAAACATAGAAATGTGATGCGATATCGCGTTTTAAGAATCATAAGAACTCTATTGCAACGATACGTAGACATCTGCAAACGCTATTTCCTTGCAAAGAAGTGTCGCATTTACATTCATTTGAAGTGTAGACGAGGAATACATAACACTTCGCAAATCATATTATATCTTACCATGAAACATAGAAATGAGATGCGATATCGCGTTTTAAGAAGCATTAGAACTCTACTGCTACGATACGCAGACATCTGCAAACGCTATTTCCTAGCGAGGAAGTCACATTCACATTCATTTGAAGTGTAGACGAGGAATACATAACACTTCGCAAATCATATTGTATCTTACCATGAAACATAGAAATGAGATGCGATATCGCGTTTTAAGAATCATAAGAACTCTAATGCTACGATACGTAGACATCTGCGAACGCTATTTCCCAGCGAGGAAGTGTCGCATTCGCATTCATTTGAAGTGTAGACGAGGAATACATAACACTTCGCAAATCATATTGTATCTTACCATGAAACATAGAAATGAGATGCGATATCGCGTTTTAAGAATCATAAGAACTCTATTGCTACGATACGTAGACATCTGCAATCGCTATTTCCTTGCAAAGAAGTGTCGCATTTACATTCATTTGAAGTGTAGCCGAGGAATACATAACACTTCGCAAATCGGATTATATCTTACCATGAAACATAGAAATGAGATGCGATATCGCGTTTTGAGAAGCATTTGATCTCTATTGCTTCGATACGTAGACATCTGCAAACGCTATTTCCTAGCGAGGAAGTGTCGCATTCACATTCATTTGAAGTGTAGACGAGGAATACATAACACTTCGCAAATCATATTGTATCTTACCATGAAACATAGAAATGAGATGCGATATCGCGTTCTAAGAAGCATTAGAACACTACTGCTACGAAAGGTAGACATTTGCAAACGCTATTTCCTTGCAAGGAAGTGTCGCATTTACATTCATTTGAAGCGTGGACGAGGAATACATGACACTTCGCAAATCATATTATACCTTACCATGAAACATAGAAATGAGATGCGATATGGCGTTTTAAGAAGCATCAGAAATCCATTGGTACGATACGTAGACATCTTCAAACGCTATTTCCTTGCAAGGAAGTGTCGCATTTACATTCATCTGAATCGTAGACGAGGAATGCATGACACTTCGCAAATCATATTATATCTTGTCATGAAACATAGATATGAGATGCAATATCTCGTTTTAAGAAGCATCAGAAATCCATTGCTACGATACGTACACATCTGCAAACGCTATTTCCTTGCAAGAAAGTGTCGCATTTACATTCATTTGAAGTGTAGACGAGGAATACATAACACTTCGCAAATCATATTATATCTTACCATGAAACATAGAAATGAGGTGCGATATCGCGTTTTAAGAAGCATTAGAACTCAACTTGCTACGATACGTAGACATCTGCAAACGCTATTTCCTAGCGAGGATGTGTCGCATTGGCATTCATTTGAATTGTAGACGAGGAATACATAGCACTCCGCACATCATATTATATCTTACAATGAAACATAGAAATGAGATGCGATATCGCGTTTTAAGAATCATAAGAACTCTACTGCTACGATACGTAGACATCTGCAATCGCTATTTCCTTGCAAAGAAGTGTCGCATTTACATTCATTTGAAGTGTAGCCGAGGAATACATAACATTTCGCAAATCGTATTATATCTTACCATGAAACATAGAAATGAGATGCGATATCGCGTTTTAAGAAGCATTTGAACTCTATTGCTTCGATACGTAGACATCTGCAAACGCTATTTCCTAGCGAGGAAGTGTCGCATTCGTATTCATTTGAAGTGTAGACGAGGAATACATAACATTTCGCAAATCATATTGTATCTTACCATGAAACATAGAAATGAGATGCGATATCGCGTTTTAAGAAGCGTTAGAACTCTACTGCTACGATACGCAGACATCTGCAAACGCTATTTCCTAGCGAGGAAGTGTCACATTCACATTCATTTGAAGTGTAGACGAGGAATACATAACACTCCGCAAATCATATTATATCTTACCATGAAACATAGAAATGAGATGCGATATCGCGTTTTAAGAATCATAAGAACTCTACTGCTACGATACGTAGACATCTGCAATAGCTATTTTCTTGCAAAAAAGTGTCGCATTTACATTCATTTGAAGTGTAGCCGAGGAATACATAACACTTCGCAAATCGTATTATATCTTACCATGAAACATAGAAATGAGATGCGATATCGCGTTTTAAGAAGCATTAGAACTCTATTGCTACGATCCGTAGACGTCTGCAAACGCTATTTCCTTGCAAGGAAGTGTCGCATTTACATTCATTTGAATCGTAGACGAGGAATGCATATCACTTCGCAATGAATATTATATCTTATAATGAAACATAGGTATGAGATGCAATATCTCGTTTTAAGAAGCATTTGAACTCTATTGTTTCGATACGTAGACATCTGCAAACGCTATTTCCTTGCAAGGAAGGGTCGCATTTACATTCATTTGAAGTGTAGGCGAGGAATACATAACACTTCGCAAATCATATTATATCTTACCGTGAAACATAGAAATGAGATGCGATATCGCGTTTTAAGAATGATATGAACTCTATTGCTACGGTACGTAGACATCTGCAATCGCTACAACCTTGCAAGGACGTGTCGCATTTACTTTCATTTGAATCGTAGACGAGGAATACATGACACTTCGCAAATCATATTATATCCTACCATGAAACATAGAAATGAGATGCGATATCGCGTTTTAAGAAGCATTAGAACTCTACTGCTACGATACGCAGACATCTGCTAACGCTATTTCCTAGCGAGGAAGTGTCGCATTCACATTCATTTGTAGTGTAGACGAGGAATACATAACACTTCGCAAATCATATTATATCTTCCCATGAAACATAGAAATGAGATGCGATATCGCGTTTTAAGAAGCATCAGAAATCCATTGCTACGATAAGTAGACATCTGCAAACGCTACTTCCTTGCAAGAAAGTGTCGCATTTACATTCATTTGAAGTGTAGACGAGGAATACATAACACTTCGCAACTCATATTATACCTTACCATGAAACATAGAAATGAGATGCGATATCGCGTTTTAAGAAGCATTAGAACTCTATTGCTTCGATACGTAGACATCTGCAAACGCTATTTCCTTGCAAAGAAGTGTCGCATTTACATTCATTTGAAGTGTAGACGAGGAATACATAACACTTCGCAATTCATATTATACCTTACCATGAAACATAGAAATGAGATGCGATATCGCGTTTTAAGAAGCATCAGAAATCCAATGCTACCATACGTAGACATCTGCAAACGCTATTTCCTTGCAAGAAAGTGTCGCATTTACATTCATTTGAGGTGTAGACGACGGATACATAACACTTCGCATATCATATTATACCTTACCATGAAACATAGAAATGAGATGCGATATCGCGTTTTAAGAAGCATTAGAACTCTACTGCTACGATACGCAGACATCTGCTAACGCTATTTCCTAGCGAGGAAGTGTCGCATTCACATTCATTTGTAGTGTAGACGAGGAATACATAACACTTCGCAAATCATATTATACCTTACCATGAAACATAGAAATGAGATGCGATATCGCGTTTTAAGAAGCATTAGAACTCTATTGCTTCGATACGTAGACATCTGCAAACGCTATTTCCTAGCGAGGAAGTGTGGCATTCACATTCATTTGAAGTGTAGGCGAGGAATACATAACACTCCGCAAATCATATTATATCTTACCATGAAACATAGAAATGAGATGCGATATCGCGTTTTAAGAAGCATCAGAAATCCAATGCTACGATACGTAGACATCTGCAAACGCTATTTCCGTGCAAGAAAGTGTCGCATTTACATTCATTTGAAGTGTAGACGACGGATACATAACACTTCGCATATCATATTATACCTTACCATGAAACATAGAAATGAGGTGCGATATCGCGTTTTAAGAATCATAAGAGCTCTATTGCTACGATACGTAGACATCTGCAAACGCTATTTCCTTGCAAGGAAGTGTCGCATTTACATTCATTTGATGTGTAGACGAGGAATACATAACACTTCGCAAATCATATTATATCTTACCATGAAACATAGAAATGAGATGCGATATCGCGTTTTAAGAATCATAAGAACACTATTGCTACGATACGTAGACATCTGCAAACGCTATTTCCTTGCAAGGAAGTGTCGCATTTACATTCATTTGAAGTGTAGACGAGGAATACATAACACTCCGCAAATCATATTATACCTTACCATGAAACATAGAAATGAGATGCGATATCGCGTTTTAAGAATCATAAGAACTCTATTGCAACAATACGTAGACATCTGCAAACGCTATTTCCTTGCAAAGAAGTGTCGCATTTACATTCATTTGAAGTGTAGACGAGGAATACATAACACTTCGCAATTCATATTATATCTTACCATGAAACATAGAAATGAGATGGGATATCGCGTTTTAAGAAGCATCAGAAATCCAATGCTACGATACGTAGACATCTGCAAACGCTATTTCCTTGCAAGGAAGTGTCGCATTTTCATTCATTTGAATCGTAGACGAGGAATGCATAACACTTCGCAATGAATATTATATCTTATCATGAAACATATATATAAGATGCAATATCTCGTTTTAAGAAGCATCAGAAATCCATTGCTACGATACGTAGACATCTGCAAACGCTATTTCTTTGCAAGAAAGTGTCGCATTTACATTCATTTGAAGTGTAGACGAGGAATACATAACACTTCGCAACTCATATTATACCTTACCATGAAACATAGAAATGAGATGCGATATCGCGTTTTAAGAAGCATTAGAACTCTATTGCTTCGATACGTAGACATCTGCAAACGCTATTTCCTAGCGAGGATGTGTGGCATTCACATTCATTTGAAGTGTAGACGAGGAATACATAACACTCCGCAAATCATATTATATCTTACCATGAAACATAGAAATGAGATGCAATATCGCGTTTTAAGAAGCATCAGAAATCCAATGCTACGATACGTAGACATCTGCAAACGCTATTTCCGTGCAAGAAAGTGTCGCATTTACATTCATTTGAAGTGTAGACGACGGATACATAACACTTCGCATATCATATTATACCTTACCATGAAACATAGAAATGAGATGCGATATCGCGTTTTAAGAATCATAAGAACTCTATTGCTACGATACGTAGACATCTGCAAACGCTATTTCCTTGCAAGGAAGTGTCGCATTTACATTCATTTGATGTGTAGACGAGGAATACATAACACTTCGCAAATCATATTATATCTTACCATGAAACATAGAAATGAGATGCGATATCGCGTTTTAAGAATCATAAGAACACTATTGCTACGATACGTAGACATCTGCAAACGCTATTTCCTTGCAAGGAAGTGTCGCATTTACATTCATTTGAAGTGTAGACGAGGAATACATAACACTCCGCAAATCATATTATACCTTACCATGAAACATAGAAATGAGATGCGATATCGCGTTTTAAGAATCATAAGAACCCTATTGCAACAATACGTAGACATCTGCAAACGCTATTTCCTTGCAAAGAAGTGTCGCATTTACATTCATTTGAAGTGTAGACGAGGAATACATAACACTTCGCAATTCATATTATATCTTACCATGAAACATAGAAATGAGATGGGATATCGCGTTTTAAGAAGCATCAGAAATCCATTGCTACGATACGTAGACATCTGCAAACGATATTTCCTAGCGAGGAAGTGTCGCATTTACATTCATTTGAAGTGTAGACGACGGATACATAACACTTCGCATATCATATTATACCTTACCATGAAACATAGAAATGAGATGCGATATCGCGTTTTAAGAATCATAAGAACTCTATTGCTGCGATACGTAGACATCTGCAAACGCTATTTCCTTGCAAAGAAGTGTCGAATTTACATTCATTTGATGTGTAGACGAGGAATACATAACACTTCGCAAATCATAATATATCTTACCATGAAACATAGAAATGAGATGCGATATCGCGTTTTAAGAAGCATTTGAACAATATTGCTTCGATACGTAGACATCTGCAAACGCTATTTCCTTGCAAGGAAGTGTCGCATTTACATTCATTTGAAGTGTAGACGAGGAATACATAACACTCCGCAAATCATATTATATCTTACCATGAAACATAGAAATGAGATGCAATATCTCGTTTTAAGAAGCATTTGAAATCTATTGCTTCGATACGTAGACATCTGCAAACGCTATTTCCTTGTAAGGAAGTGTCGCATTTACATTCATTTGAAGTGTAGACGAGGAATACATAACAGTTAGCAAATCATATTATATCTCACCATGAAACATAGAAAAGAGATGCGATATCGCGTTTTAAGAAGCATTAGAACTCTACTGCTACGATACGCAGACATCTGCAAACGCTCTTTCCTAGCGAGGAAGTGTCGCATTCACATTCATTTGAAGTGTAGACGAGGAATACATAACACTTCGCAAATCATGTTATATCTTACCATGAAACATAGAAATGAGATGCGATATCGCGTTTTAAGAAGCATTAGAACTCTATTGCTACGATACGTAGACATCTGCAAACGCTATTTCCTTGCAAGGAAGTGTCGCATTTTCATTCATTTTAATCGTAGACGAGGAATGCATAACACTTCGCAATGAATATTATATCTTATCATGAAACATAGATATGAGATGCAATATCTCGTTTTAAGAAGCATTTGAACTCTATTGCTTCGTTACGTAGACATCTGCAAACGCTATTTCCTTGCAAGGAAGTGTCGCATTTACATTCATTTGAAGTGTAGACGAGGAATACACAACAGTTCGCAAATCATATAATATCTTACCATGAAACATAGAAATGAGATGCGATATCGCGTTTTAAGAAGCATTAGAACTCTATTGCTACGATACGTAGACATCTGCAAACGCTATTTCCTTGCAGGGAAGTGTCGCATTTTCATTCATTTGAATCGTAGACGAGGAATGCATAGCACTTCGCAATGAATATTATATCTTATCATGAAACATAGATATGAGATGCAATATTTCGTTTTAAGAAGCACTTGAACTTTATTGCTTCGAAACGTAGATATCTGGAAACGCTATTTCCTTGCAAGGAAGTGTCGCATTTACATTCATTTGAAGTGTAGACGAGGAATACATAACACTCCGCAAATCATATTATACCTTACCATGAAACAAAGAAATGAGATGCGATATCGCGTTTTAAGAATCATAAGAACTCTATTGCAACGATACGTAGACATCTGCAAACGCTATTTCCTTGCAAAGATGTGTCGCATTTACATTCATTTCAAGTGTAGACGAGGAATACATAACACTTCGCAAATCATATTATATCTTACCATGAAACATAGAAATGAGATGCGATATCGCGTTTTAAGAAGCATCAGAAATCCATTGCTACGATACGTAGACATCTGCAAACGCTATTTCCTTGCAAGAAAGTGTCGCATTTACATTCATTTGAAGTGTAGACGAGGAATACATAACACTTCGCAACTCATATTATACCTTACCATGGAACATAGAAATGAGATGCGATATCGCGTTTTAAGAAGCATTACAACTCTATTGCTTCGATACGTAGACATCTGCAAACGCTATTTCCTAGCGAGGAAGTGCGGCATTCACATTCATTTGAAGTGTAGACGAGGAATACATAACACTCCGCAAATCATATTATATCTTACCATGAAACATAGAAGTGTGATGCGATATCGCGTTTTAAGAATCATAAGAAATCTATTGCTAAGATACGTAGACATCTGCAAACGCTAGTTCCTTGCGAGAAAGTGTCGCATTTACATTCATTTGAAGTGTAGACGACGGATACATAACACTTCGCAAATCATATTATACCTTACCATGATACATAGAAATGAGATGCGATATCGCGTTTTAAGAATCATAAGAACTCTATTGCTACGATACGTAGACATCTGCAAACGCTATTTCCTTGCAAGGAAGTGTCGCATTTCATTCATTTTAATCGTAGACGAGAAATGCATAACACTTCGCAATGAATATTATATCTTATCATGAAACATAGATATGAGATGCAATATCTCGTTTTAAGAAGCATTTGAACTCTATTGCTTCGATACGTAGACATCTGCAAACGCTATTTCCTTGCAAGGAAGTGTCGCATTTACATTCATTTGAAGTGTAGACGAGGAATACACAACAGTTCGCAAATCATATAATATCTTACCATGAAACATAGAAATGAGATGCGATATCGCGTTTTAAGAAGCATTAGAACTCTATTGCTACGATACGTAGACATCTGCAAACGCTATTTCCTTGCAAGGAAGTGTCGCATTTTCATTCATTTGATGTGTAGACGAGGAATACATAACACTTCGCAAATCATATTATATCTTACCATGAAACATAGAAATGAGATGCGATATCGCGTTTTAAGAATCATAAGAACACTATTGCTACGATACGTAGATATCTGCAAACGCTATTTCCTTGCAAGGAAGTGTCGCATTTACATTCATTTGAAGTGTAGACGAGGAATACATAACACTCCGCAAATCATATTATATCTTACCATGAAACATAGAAATGAGATACGATATCGCGTTTTAAGAATCATAAGAACTCTATTGCAACGATACGTAGACATCTGCAAACGCTATTTCCTTGCAAGGAAGTATCGCATTTACATTCATTTGAAGAGTGGACGAGGAATACATGACACTTCGCAAATCATATTATATCTTACCATGAAACATAGAAGTGAGATGCGATATCGCGCTTTAAGAAGCATCAGAAATCCATTGCTACGATACGTAGACATCTGCAAACGATATTTCCTAGCGAGGAAGTGTCGCATTTACATTCATTTGAAGTGTAGACGAGGAATACATAACACTTCGCAACTCATATTATACCTTACCATGGAACATAGAAATGAGATGCGATATCGCGTTTTAAGAAGCATTAGAACTCTATTGCTTCGATACGTAGACATCTGCAAACGCTATTTCCTAGCGAGGAAGTGCGGCATTCACATTCATTTGAAGTGTAGACGAGGAATACATAACACTCCGCAAATCATATTATATCTTACCATGAAACATAGAAGTGTGATGCGATATCGCGTTTTAAGAATCATAAGAAATCTATTGCTAAGATACGTAGACATCTGCAAACGCTAGTTCCTTGCGAGAAAGTGTCGCATTTACATTCATTTGAAGTGTAGACGACGGATACATAACACTTCGCAAATCATATTATACCTTACCATGATACATAGAAATGAGATGCGATATCGCGTTTTAAGAATCATAAGAACTCTATTGCTACGATACGTAGACATCTGCAAACGCTATTTCCTTGCAAGGAAGTGTCGCATTTCATTCATTTTAATCGTAGACGAGAAATGCATAACACTTCGCAATGAATATTATATCTTATCATGAAACATAGATATGAGATGCAATATCTCGTTTTAAGAAGCATTTGAACTCTATTGCTTCGATACGTAGACATCTGCAAACGCTATTTCCTTGCAAGGAAGTGTCGCATTTACATTCATTTGAAGTGTAGACGAGGAATACACAACAGTTCGCAAATCATATAATATCTTACCATGAAACATAGAAATGAGATGCGATATCGCGTTTTAAGAAGCATTAGAACTCTATTGCTACGATACGTAGACATCTGCAAACGCTATTTCCTTGCAAGGAAGTGTCGCATTTTCATTCATTTGATGTGTAGACGAGGAATACATAACACTCCGCAAATCATATTATATCTTACCATGAAACATAGAAATGAGATGCGATATCGCGTTTTAAGAATCATAAGAACACTATTGCTACGATACGTAGATATCTGCAAACGCTATTTCCTTGCAAGGAAGTATCGCATTTACATTCAT
Source organism: Xylocopa sonorina (assembly GCF_050948175.1). Classification (NCBI taxonomy): domain Eukaryota; kingdom Metazoa; phylum Arthropoda; class Insecta; order Hymenoptera; family Apidae; genus Xylocopa; species Xylocopa sonorina. Next base: position 366,579 of record NW_027490388.1, on the reverse strand, counting down.
TTGAAGAGTGGACGAGGAATACATGACACTTCGCAAATCATATTATATCTTACCATGAAACATAGAAGTGAGATGCGATATCGCGCTTTAAGAAGCATCAGAAATCCATTGCTACGATACGTAGACATCTGCAAACGATATTTCCTAGCGAGGAAGTGTCGCATTTACATTCATTTGAAGTGTAGACGACGGATACATAACACTTCGCATATCATATTATACCTTACCATGAAACATAGAAATGAGATGCGATATCGCGTTTTAAGAATCATAAGAACTCTATTGCTGCGATACGTAGACATCTGCAAACGCTATTTCCTTGCAAGGAAGTGTCGCATTTACATTCATTTGATGTGTAGACGAGGAATACATAACACTTCGCAAATCATAATATATCTTACCATGAAACATAGAAATGAGATGCGATATCGCGTTTTAAGAAGCATTTGAACCCTATTGCTTCGATACGTAGACATCTGCAAACGCTATTTCCTTGCAAGGAAGTGTCGCATTTACATTCATTTGAAGTGTGGACGAGGAATACATGACACTTCGCAAATCATATTATATCTTACCATGAAACATAGAAGTGAGATGCGATATCGCGCTTTAAGAAGCATCAGAAATCCATTGCTACGATACGTAGACATCTGCAAACGATATTTCCTAGCGAGGAAGTGTCGCATTTACATTCATTTGAAGTGTAGACGACGGATACATAACACTTCGCATATCATATTATACCTTACCATGAAACATAGAAATGAGATGCGATATCGCGTTTTAAGAATCATAAGAACTCTATTGCTGCGATACGTAGACATCTGCAAACGCTATTTCCTTGCAAAGAAGTGTCGAATTTACATTCATTTGATGTGTAGACGAGGAATACATAACACTTCGCAAATCATAATATATCTTACCATGAAACATAGAAATGAGATGCGATATCGCGTTTTAAGAAGCATTTGAACAATATTGCTTCGATACGTAGACATCTGCAAACGCTATTTCCTTGCAAGGAAGTGTCGCATTTACATTCATTTGAAGTGTAGACGAGGAATACATAACACTCCGCAAATCATATTATATCTTACCATGAAGCATAGAAATGAGATGCAATATCTCGTTTTAAGAAGCATTTGAAATCTATTGCTTCGATACGTAGACATCTGCAAACGCTATTTCCTTGTAAGGAAGTGTCGCATTTACATTCATTTGAAGTGTAGACGAGGAATACATAACACTTCGCAATGAATATTATATCTTATCATGAACATAGATATGAGATGCAATATCTCGTTTTAAGAAGCACTTGAACTTTATTGCTTCGATACGTAGACATCTGAAACGCTATTTCCTTGCAAGGAAGTGTCGCATTTACATTCATTTGAAGTGTAGACGAGGAATACATAACAGTTCGCAAATCATATTATATCTTACCATGAAACATGGAAATGAGATGCGATATCGCGTCTTAGAATCATAAGAACTCTATTGCTTCGATACGTAGACATCTGCAAACGCTATTTCCTTGCAAGAAAGTGTCGCATTTACATTCATTTGAAGTGTAGACGAGGAATACATAACAGTTCGCAAATCATATTATATCTTACCATGAAACATAGAAATGAGATGCGATATCGCGTTTTAAGAAGCATTAGAACTCTACTGCTACGATACGCAGACATCTGCAAACGCTCTTTCCTAGCGAGGAAGTGTCGCATTCACATTCATTTGAAGTGTAGACGAGGAATACATAACACTTCGCAAATCATATTATATCTTACCATGAAACATAGAAATGAGATGCGATATCGCGTTTTAAGAAGCATCAGAAATCCATTGCTACGATACGTAGACATCTGCAAACGCTATTTCCTTGCAAGAAAGTGTCGCATTTACATTCATTTGAAGTGTAGACGAGGAATACATAACACTTCGCAACTCATATTATACCTTACCATGAAACATAGAAATGAGATGCGATATCGCGTTTTAAGAAGCATTAGAACTCTATTGCTTCGATACGTAGACATCTGCAAACGCTATTTCCTAGCGAGGAAGTGTGGCATTCACATTCATTTGAAGTGTAGACGAGGAATACATAACACTCCGCAAATCATATTATATCTTACCATGAAACATAGAAGTGTGATGCGATATCGCGTTTTAAGAATCATAAGAACTCTATTGCTAAGATACGTAGACATCTGCAAACGCTAGTTCCTTGCGAGAAAGTGTCGCATTTACATTCATTTGAAGTGTAGACGACGGATACATAACACTTCGCAAATCATATTATACCTTACCATGATACATAGAAATGAGATGCGATATCGCGTTTTAAGAATCATAAGAACTCTATTGCTACGATACGTAGACATCTGCAAACGCTATTTCCTTGCAAGGAAGTGTCGCATTTGATTCATTTTAATCGTAGACGAGAAATGCATAACACTTCGCAATGAATATTATATCTTATCATGAAACATAGATATGAGATTCAATATCTCGTTTTAAGAAGCATTTGAACTCTATTGCTTCGATACGTAGACATCTGCAAACGCTATTTCCATGCAAGGAAGTGTCGCATTTACATTCATTTGAAGTGTAGACGAGGAATACACAACACTTCGCAAATCATAATATATCTTACCATAAAACATAGAAATGAGATGCGATATCGCGTTTTAAGAAGCATTTGAACCCTATTGCTTCGATACGTAGACATCTGCAAACGCTATTTCCTTGCAAGGAAGTGTCGCATTTACATTCATTTGAAGTGTAGACGAGGAATACATAACACTCCGCAAATCATATTATATCTTACCATGAAACATAGAAATGAGATGCAATATCTCGAATTAAGAAGCATTTGAACTCTATTGCTTCGATACGTAGACATCTGCAAACGCTATTTCCTTGCAAGGAAGTGTCGCATTTACATTCATTTGAAGTGTAGACGAGGAATACATAACACTCCGCAAATCATATTATATCTTACCATGAAACATAGAAATGAGATGCAATATCTCGAATTAAGAAGCATTTGAACTCTATTGCTTCGATACGTAGACATCTGGAAACGCTATTTCCTTGCAAGGAAGTGTCGCATTTACATTCATTTGAAGTGTAGACGAGGAATACATAACAGTTCGCAAATCATATTATATCTTACCATGAAACATGGAAATGAGATGCGATATCGCGTCTTAGAATCATAAGAACTCTATTGCTTCGATACGTAGACATCTGCAAACGCTATTTCCTTGCAAGAAAGTGTCGCATTTACATTCATTTGAAGTGTAGACGAGGAATACATAACAGTTCGCAAATCATATTATATCTTACCATGAAACATAGAAATGAGATGCGATATCGCGTTTTAAGAAGCATTAGAACTCTACTGCTACGATACGCAGACATCTGCAAACGCTCTTTCCTAGCGAGGAAGTGTCCCATTCACATTCATTTGAAGTGTAGACGAGGAATACATAACACTTCGCAAATCATATTATATCTTACCATGAAACATAGAAATGAGATGCGATATCGCGTTTTAAGAAGCATTAGAACTCTATTGCTACGATACGTAGACATCTGCAAACGCTATTTCCTTGCAAGGAAGTGTCGCATTTTCATTCATTTTAATCGTAGACGAGGAATGCATAACACTTCGCAATGAATATTATATCTTATCATGAAACATAGATATGAGATGCAATATCTCGTTTTAAGAAGCATTTGAACTCTATTGCTTCGATACGTAGACATCTGCAAACGCTATTTCCTTGCAAGGAAGTGTCGCATTTACATTCATTTGAAGTGTAGACGAGGAATACACAACAGTTCGCAAATCATATAGTATCTTACCATGAAACATAGAAATGAGATGCGATATCGCGTTTTAAGAAGCATTAGAACTCTATTGCTACGATACGTAGACATCTGCAAACGCTATTTCCTTGCAAGGAGGTGTCGCATTTTCATTCATTTGAATCGTAGACGAGGAATGCATAACACTTCGCAATGAATATTATATCTTATCATGAAACATAGATATGAGATGCAATATCTCGTTTTAAGAAGCATTTGAACTCTATTGCTTCGATACGTAGATATCTGCAAACGCTATTTCCTTGCAAGGAAGTGTCGCATTTACATTCATTTGAAGCGTAGACGAGGAATACATAACAGTTCGCAAATCATATTATATCTTACCATGAAACATGGAAATGAGATGCGATATCGCGTTTTAAGAATCATAAGAACTCTACTGCTTCGATACGTAGACATCTGCAAACGCTATTTCCTTGCAAGAAAGTGTCGCATTTACATTCATTTGAAGTGTAGACGAGGAATACATAACAGTTCGCAAATCATATTATATCTTACCATGAAACATAGAAATGGGATGCGATATCGCGTTTTAAGAAGCATTAGAACTCTACTGCTACGATACGCAGACATCTGCAAACGCTCTTTCCTTGCAAGGAAGTGTCGCATTTACATTCATTTGAAGTGTAGACGAGGAATACATAACAGTTCGCAAATCATATTATATCTTACCATGAAACATGGAAATGAGATGCGATATCGCGTTTTAAGAATCATAAGAACTCTATTGCTTCGATCCGTAGACATCTGCAAACGCTATTTCCTTGCAAGGAAGCGTCGCATTTACATTCATTTGAATCGTAGACGAGGAATGCATAACACTTCGCAATGAATATTATATCTTATCATGAAACATAGATATGAGATGCAATATCTCGTTTTAAGAAGCATTTGAACACTATTGCTTCGATACGTAGACATCTGCAAACGCTATTTCCTTGCAAGGAAGTGTCGCATTTACATTCATTTGATGTGTAGACGAGGAATACATAACAGTTCGCAAATCATATTATATCTTACCATGAAACATGGAAATGAGATGCGATATCGCGTTTTAAGAATCATAAGAACTCTATTGCTTCGATACGTAGACATCTGCAAACGCTATTTCCTTGCAAGAAAGTGTCGCATTTACATTCATTTGAAGTGTAGACGAGGAATACATAACACTCCGCAAATCATATTATATCTTACCATGAAACATAGAAATGAGATGCGATATCGCGTTTTAAGAATCATAAGAACTCTATTGCAACGATACGTAGACATCAGCAAACGCTATTTCCTTGCTAGGAAGTGTCGCATTTACATTCATTTGAAGTGTAGACGACGGATACATAACACTTCGCATATCATATTATACCTTACCATGAAACATAGAAATGAGATGCGATATCGCGTTTTAAGAATCATAAGAACTCTATTGCTGCGATACGTAGACATCTGCAAACGCTATTTCCTTGCAAGGAAGTGTCGCATTTACATTCATTTGATGTGTAGACGAGGAATACATAACACTTCGCAAATCATAATATATCTTACCATGAAACATAGAAATGAGATGCGATATCGCGTTTTAAGAAGCATTTGAACCCTATTGCTTCGATACGTAGACATCTGCAAACGCTATTTCCTTGCAAGGAAGTGTCGCATTTACATTCATTTGAAGTGTAGACGAGGAATACACAACAGTTCGCAAATCATATAATATCTTACCATGAAACATAGAAATGAGATGCGATATCGCGTTTTAAGAAGCATTAGAACTCTATTGCTACGATACGTAGACATCTGCAAACGCTATTTCCTTGCAAGGAAGTGTCGCATTTTCATTCATTTGATGTGTAGACGAGGAATACATAACACTCCGCAAATCATATTATATCTTACCATGAAACATAGAAATGAGATGCGATATCGCGTTTTAAGAATCATAAGAACACTATTGCTACGATACGTAGATATCTGCAAACGCTATTTCCTTGCAAGGAAGTATCGCATTTACATTCATTTGAAGAGTGGACGAGGAATACATGACACTTCGCAAATCATATTATATCTTACCATGAAACATAGAAGTGAGATGCGATATCGCGCTTTAAGAAGCATCAGAAATCCATTGCTACGATACGTAGACATCTGCAAACGATATTTCCTAGCGAGGAAGTGTCGCATTTACATTCATTTGAAGTGTAGACGACGGATACATAACACTTCGCATATCATATTATACCTTACCATGAAACATAGAAATGAGATGCGATATCGCGTTTTAAGAATCATAAGAACTCTATTGCTGCGATACGTAGACATCTGCAAACGCTATTTCCTTGCAAGGAAGTGTCGCATTTACATTCATTTGATGTGTAGACGAGGAATACATAACACTTCGCAAATCATAATATATCTTACCATGAAACATAGAAATGAGATGCGATATCGCGTTTTAAGAAGCATTTGAACCCTATTGCTTCGATACGTAGACATCTGCAAACGCTATTTCCTTGCAAGGAAGTGTCGCATTTACATTCATTTGAAGTGTGGACGAGGAATACATGACACTTCGCAAATCATATTATATCTTACCATGAAACATAGAAGTGAGATGCGATATCGCGCTTTAAGAAGCATCAGAAATCCATTGCTACGATACGTAGACATCTGCAAACGATATTTCCTAGCGAGGAAGTGTCGCATTTACATTCATTTGAAGTGTAGACGACGGATACATAACACTTCGCATATCATATTATACCTTACCATGAAACATAGAAATGAGATGCGATATCGCGTTTTAAGAATCATAAGAACTCTATTGCTGCGATACGTAGACATCTGCAAACGCTATTTCCTTGCAAAGAAGTGTCGAATTTACATTCATTTGATGTGTAGACGAGGAATACATAACACTTCGCAAATCATAATATATCTTACCATGAAACATAGAAATGAGATGCGATATCGCGTTTTAAGAAGCATTTGAACAATATTGCTTCGATACGTAGACATCTGCAAACGCTATTTCCTTGCAAGGAAGTGTCGCATTTACATTCATTTGAAGTGTAGACGAGGAATACATAACACTCCGCAAATCATATTATATCTTACCATGAAGCATAGAAATGAGATGCAATATCTCGTTTTAAGAAGCATTTGAAATCTATTGCTTCGATACGTAGACATCTGCAAACGCTATTTCCTTGTAAGGAAGTGTCGCATTTACATTCATTTGAAGTGTAGACGAGGAATACATAACACTTCGCAATGAATATTATATCTTATCATGAAACATAGATATGAGATGCAATATCTCGTTTTAAGAAGCACTTGAACTTTATTGCTTCGATACGTAGACATCTGGAAACGCTATTTCCTTGCAAGGAAGTGTCGCATTTACATTCATTTGAAGTGTAGACGAGGAATACATAACAGTTCGCAAATCATATTATATCTTACCATGAAACATGGAAATGAGATGCGATATCGCGTCTTAGAATCATAAGAACTCTATTGCTTCGATACGTAGACATCTGCAAACGCTATTTCCTTGCAAGAAAGTGTCGCATTTACATTCATTTGAAGTGTAGACGAGGAATACATAACAGTTCGCAAATCATATTATATCTTACCATGAAACATAGAAATGAGATGCGATATCGCGTTTTAAGAAGCATTAGAACTCTACTGCTACGATACGCAGACATCTGCAAACGCTCTTTCCTAGCGAGGAAGTGTCGCATTCACATTCATTTGAAGTGTAGACGAGGAATACATAACACTTCGCAAATCATATTATATCTTACCATGAAACATAGAAATGAGATGCGATATCGCGTTTTAAGAAGCATCAGAAATCCATTGCTACGATACGTAGACATCTGCAAACGCTATTTCCTTGCAAGAAAGTGTCGCATTTACATTCATTTGAAGTGTAGACGAGGAATACATAACACTTCGCAACTCATATTATACCTTACCATGAAACATAGAAATGAGATGCGATATCGCGTTTTAAGAAGCATTAGAACTCTATTGCTTCGATACGTAGACATCTGCAAACGCTATTTCCTAGCGAGGAAGTGTGGCATTCACATTCATTTGAAGTGTAGACGAGGAATACATAACACTCCGCAAATCATATTATATCTTACCATGAAACATAGAAGTGTGATGCGATATCGCGTTTTAAGAATCATAAGAACTCTATTGCTAAGATACGTAGACATCTGCAAACGCTAGTTCCTTGCGAGAAAGTGTCGCATTTACATTCATTTGAAGTGTAGACGACGGATACATAACACTTCGCAAATCATATTATACCTTACCATGATACATAGAAATGAGATGCGATATCGCGTTTTAAGAATCATAAGAACTCTATTGCTACGATACGTAGACATCTGCAAACGCTATTTCCTTGCAAGGAAGTGTCGCATTTGATTCATTTTAATCGTAGACGAGAAATGCATAACACTTCGCAATGAATATTATATCTTATCATGAAACATAGATATGAGATTCAATATCTCGTTTTAAGAAGCATTTGAACTCTATTGCTTCGATACGTAGACATCTGCAAACGCTATTTCCATGCAAGGAAGTGTCGCATTTACATTCATTTGAAGTGTAGACGAGGAATACACAACACTTCGCAAATCATAATATATCTTACCATAAAACATAGAAATGAGATGCGATATCGCGTTTTAAGAAGCATTTGAACCCTATTGCTTCGATACGTAGACATCTGCAAACGCTATTTCCTTGCAAGGAAGTGTCGCATTTACATTCATTTGAAGTGTAGACGAGGAATACATAACACTCCGCAAATCATATTATATCTTACCATGAAACATAGAAATGAGATGCAATATCTCGAATTAAGAAGCATTTGAACTCTATTGCTTCGATACGTAGACATCTGCAAACGCTATTTCCTTGCAAGGAAGTGTCGCATTTACATTCATTTGAAGTGTAGACGAGGAATACATAACACTCCGCAAATCATATTATATCTTACCATGAAACATAGAAATGAGATGCAATATCTCGAATTAAGAAGCATTTGAACTCTATTGCTTCGATACGTAGACATCTGGAAACGCTATTTCCTTGCAAGGAAGTGTCGCATTTACATTCATTTGAAGTGTAGACGAGGAATACATAACAGTTCGCAAATCATATTATATCTTACCATGAAACATGGAAATGAGATGCGATATCGCGTCTTAGAATCATAAGAACTCTATTGCTTCGATACGTAGACATCTGCAAACGCTATTTCCTTGCAAGAAAGTGTCGCATTTACATTCATTTGAAGTGTAGACGAGGAATACATAACAGTTCGCAAATCATATTATATCTTACCATGAAACATAGAAATGAGATGCGATATCGCGTTTTAAGAAGCATTAGAACTCTACTGCTACGATACGCAGACATCTGCAAACGCTCTTTCCTAGCGAGGAAGTGTCCCATTCACATTCATTTGAAGTGTAGACGAGGAATACATAACACTTCGCAAATCATATTATATCTTACCATGAAACATAGAAATGAGATGCGATATCGCGTTTTAAGAAGCATTAGAACTCTATTGCTACGATACGTAGACATCTGCAAACGCTATTTCCTTGCAAGGAAGTGTCGCATTTTCATTCATTTTAATCGTAGACGAGGAATGCATAACACTTCGCAATGAATATTATATCTTATCATGAAACATAGATATGAGATGCAATATCTCGTTTTAAGAAGCATTTGAACTCTATTGCTTCGATACGTAGACATCTGCAAACGCTATTTCCTTGCAAGGAAGTGTCGCATTTACATTCATTTGAAGTGTAGACGAGGAATACACAACAGTTCGCAAATCATATAGTATCTTACCATGAAACATAGAAATGAGATGCGATATCGCGTTTTAAGAAGCATTAGAACTCTATTGCTACGATACGTAGACATCTGCAAACGCTATTTCCTTGCAAGGAGGTGTCGCATTTTCATTCATTTGAATCGTAGACGAGGAATGCATAACACTTCGCAATGAATATTATATCTTATCATGAAACATAGATATGAGATGCAATATCTCGTTTTAAGAAGCATTTGAACTCTATTGCTTCGATACGTAGATATCTGCAAACGCTATTTCCTTGCAAGGAAGTGTCGCATTTACATTCATTTGAAGCGTAGACGAGGAATACATAACAGTTCGCAAATCATATTATATCTTACCATGAAACATGGAAATGAGATGCGATATCGCGTTTTAAGAATCATAAGAACTCTACTGCTTCGATACGTAGACATCTGCAAACGCTATTTCCTTGCAAGAAAGTGTCGCATTTACATTCATTTGAAGTGTAGACGAGGAATACATAACAGTTCGCAAATCATATTATATCTTACCATGAAACATAGAAATGGGATGCGATATCGCGTTTTAAGAAGCATTAGAACTCTACTGCTACGATACGCAGACATCTGCAAACGCTCTTTCCTTGCAAGGAAGTGTCGCATTTACATTCATTTGAAGTGTAGACGAGGAATACATAACAGTTCGCAAATCATATTATATCTTACCATGAAACATGGAAATGAGATGCGATATCGCGTTTTAAGAATCATAAGAACTCTATTGCTTCGATCCGTAGACATCTGCAAACGCTATTTCCTTGCAAGGAAGCGTCGCATTTACATTCATTTGAATCGTAGACGAGGAATGCATAACACTTCGCAATGAATATTATATCTTATCATGAAACATAGATATGAGATGCAATATCTCGTTTTAAGAAGCATTTGAACACTATTGCTTCGATACGTAGACATCTGCAAACGCTATTTCCTTGCAAGGAAGTGTCGCATTTACATTCATTTGATGTGTAGACGAGGAATACATAACAGTTCGCAAATCATATTATATCTTACCATGAAACATGGAAATGAGATGCGATATCGCGTTTTAAGAATCATAAGAACTCTATTGCTTCGATACGTAGACATCTGCAAACGCTATTTCCTTGCAAGAAAGTGTCGCATTTACATTCATTTGAAGTGTAGACGAGGAATACATAACACTCCGCAAATCATATTATATCTTACCATGAAACATAGAAATGAGATGCGATATCGCGTTTTAAGAATCATAAGAACTCTATTGCAACGATACGTAGACATCAGCAAACGCTATTTCCTTGCTAGGAAGTGTCGCATTTACATTCATTTGAAGTGTAGACGACGGATACATAACACTTCGCATATCATATTATACCTTACCATGAAACATAGAAATGAGATGCGATATCGCGTTTTAAGAATCATAAGAACTCTATTGCTGCGATACGTAGACATCTGCAAACGCTATTTCCTTGCAAGGAAGTGTCGCATTTACATTCATTTGATGTGTAGACGAGGAATACATAACACTTCGCAAATCATAATATATCTTACCATGAAACATAGAAATGAGATGCGATATCGCGTTTTAAGAAGCATTTGAACCCTATTGCTTCGATACGTAGACATCTGCAAACGCTATTTCCTTGCAAGGAAGTGTCGCATTTACATTCATTTGAAGTGTAGACGAGGAATACATAACACTCCGCAAATCATATTATATCTTACCATGAAACATAGAAATGAGATGCAATATCTCGAATTAAGAAGCATTTGAACTCTATTGCTTCGATACGTAGACATCTGCAAACGCTATTTCCTTGTAAGGAAGTGTCGCATTTACATTCATTTGAAGTGTAGACGAGGAATACATAACACTTCGCAATGAATATTATATCTTATCATGAAACATAGATATGAGATGCAATATCTCGTTTTAAGAAGCACTTGAACTTTATTGCTTCGATACGTAGACATCTGGAAACGCTATTTCCTTGCAAGGAAGTGTCGCATTTACATTCATTTGAAGTGTAGACGAGGAATACATAACAGTTCGCAAATCATATTACATCTTACCATGAAACATGGAAATGAGATGCGATATCGCGTCTTAGAATCATAAGAACTCTATTGCTTCGATACGTAGACATCTGCAAACGCTATTTCCTTGCAAGAAAGTGTCGCATTTACATTCATTTGAAGTGTAGACGAGGAATACATAACAGTTCGCAAATCATATTATATCTTACCATGAAACATAGAAATGAGATGCGATATCGCGTTTTAAGAAGCATTAGAACTCTACTGCTACGATACGCAGACATCTGCAAACGCTCTTTCCTAGCGAGGAAGTGTCGCATTCACATTCATTTGAAGTGTAGACGAGGAATACATAACACTTCGCAAATCATATTATATCTTACCATGAAACATAGAAATGAGATGCGATATCGCGTTTTAAGAATCATAAGAACTCTATTGCAACGATACGTAGACATCTGCAAACGCTATTTCCTTGCAAAGATGTGTCGCATTTACATTCATTTGAAGTGTAGACGAGGAATACATAACACTTCGCAAATCATATTATATCTTACCATGAAACATAGAAATGAGATGCGATATCGCGTTTTAAGAAGCATCAGAAATCCATTGCTACGATACGTAGACATCTGCAAACGCTATTTCCTTGCAAGAAAGTGTCGCATTTACATTCATTTGAAGTGTAGACGAGGAATACATAACACTTCGCAAATCATATTCTATCTTACCATGAAACATAGAAATGAGATGCGATATCGCGTTTTAAGAAGCATTAGAACTCTACTGCTACGATACGCAGACATCTGCTAACGCTATTTCCTAGCGAGGAAGTGTCGCATTCACATTCATTTGTAGTGTAGACGAGGAATACATAACACTTCGCAAATCATATTATATCTTACCATGAAACATAGAAATGAGATGCGATATCGCGTTTTAAGAAGCATCAGAAATCCATTGCTACGATACGTAGACATCTGCAAACGCTATTTCCTTGCAAGAAAGTGTCGCATTTACATTCATTTGAAGTGTAGACGAGGAATACATAACACTTCGCAACTCATATTATACCTTACCATGAAACATAGAAATGAGATGCGATATCGCGTTTTAAGAAGCATTAGAACTCTATTGCTTCGATACGTAGACATCTGCAAACGCTATTTCCTAGCGAGGAAGTGTGGCATTCACATTCATTTGAAGTGTAGACGAGGAATACATAACACTCCGCAAATCATATTATATCTTACCATGAAACATAGAAGTGTGATGCGATATCGCGTTTTAAGAATCATAAGAACTCTATTGCTAAGATACGTAGACATCTGCAAACGCTAGTTCCTTGCGAGAAAGTGTCGCATTTACATTCATTTGAAGTGTAGACGACGGATACATAACACTTCGCAAATCATATTATACCTTACCATGATACATAGAAATGAGATGCGATATCGCGTTTTAAGAATCATAAGAACTCTATTGCTACGATACGTAGACATCTGCAAACGCTATTTCCTTGCAAGGAAGTGTCGCATTTCATTCATTTTAATCGTAGACGAGAAATGCATAACACTTCGCAATGAATATTATATCTTATCATGAAACATAGATATGAGATTCAATATCTCGTTTTAAGAAGCATTTGAACTCTATTGCTTCGATACGTAGACATCTGCAAACGCTATTTCCATGCAAGGAAGTGTCGCATTTACATTCATTTGAAGTGTAGACGAGGAATACACAACACTTCGCAAATCATAATATATCTTACCATAAAACATAGAAATGAGATGCGATATCGCGTTTTAAGAAGCATTTGAACCCTATTGCTTCGATACGTAGACATCTGCAAACGCTATTTCCTTGCAAGGAAGTGTCGCATTTACATTCATTTGAAGTGTAGACGAGGAATACATAACACTCCGCAAATCATATTATATCTTACCATGAAACATAGAAATGAGATGCAATATCTCGAATTAAGAAGCATTTGAACTCTATTGCTTCGATACGTAGACATCTGCAAACGCTATTTCCTTGTAAGGAAGTGTCGCATTTACATTCATTTGAAGTGTAGACGAGGAATACATAACACTTCGCAATGAATATTATATCTTATCATGAAACATAGATATGAGATGCAATATCTCGTTTTAAGAAGCACTTGAACTTTATTGCTTCGATACGTAGACATCTGGAAACGCTATTTCCTTGCAAGGAAGTGTCGCATTTACATTCATTTGAAGTGTAGACGAGGAATACATAACAGTTCGCAAATCATATTATATCTTACCATGAAACATGGAAATGAGATGCGATATCGCGTCTTAGAATCATAAGAACTCTATTGCTTCGATACGTAGACATCTGCAAACGCTATTTCCTTGCAAGAAAGTGTCGCATTTACATTCATTTGAAGTGTAGACGAGGAATACATAACAGTTCGCAAATCATATTATATCTTACCATGAAACATAGAAATGAGATGCGATATCGCGTTTTAAGAAGCATTAGAACTCTACTGCTACGATACGCAGACATCTGCAAACGCTCTTTCCTAGCGAGGAAGTGTCCCATTCACATTCATTTGAAGTGTAGACGAGGAATACATAACACTTCGCAAATCATATTATATCTTACCATGAAACATAGAAATGAGATGCGATATCGCGTTTTAAGAAGCATTAGAACTCTATTGCTACGATACGTAGACATCTGCAAACGCTATTTCCTTGCAAGGAAGTGTCGCATTTTCATTCATTTTAATCGTAGACGAGGAATGCATAACACTTCGCAATGAATATTATATCTTATCATGAAACATAGATATGAGATGCAATATCTCGTTTTAAGAAGCATTTGAACTCTATTGCTTCGATACGTAGACATCTGCAAACGCTATTTCCTTGCAAGGAAGTGTCGCATTTACATTCATTTGAAGTGTAGACGAGGAATACACAACAGTTCGCAAATCATATAGTATCTTACCATGAAACATAGAAATGAGATGCGATATCGCGTTTTAAGAAGCATTAGAACTCTATTGCTACGATACGTAGACATCTGCAAACGCTATTTCCTTGCAAGGAGGTGTCGCATTTTCATTCATTTGAATCGTAGACGAGGAATGCATAACACTTCGCAATGAATATTATATCTTATCATGAAACATAGATATGAGATGCAATATCTCGTTTTAAGAAGCATTTGAACTCTATTGCTTCGATACGTAGATATCTGCAAACGCTATTTCCTTGCAAGGAAGTGTCGCATTTACATTCATTTGAAGTGTAGACGAGGAATACATAACAGTTCGCAAATCATATTATATCTTACCATGAAACATGGAAATGAGATGCGATATCGCGTTTTAAGAATCATAAGAACTCTACTGCTTCGATACGTAGACATCTGCAAACGCTATTTCCTTGCAAGAAAGTGTCGCATTTACATTCATTTGAAGTGTAGACGAGGAATACATAACAGTTCGCAAATCATATTATATCTTACCATGAAACATAGAAATGGGATGCGATATCGCGTTTTAAGAAGCATTAGAACTCTACTGCTACGATACGCAGACATCTGCAAACGCTCTTTCCTTGCAAGGAAGTGTCGCATTTACATTCATTTGAAGTGTAGACGAGGAATACATAACAGTTCGCAAATCATATTATATCTTACCATGAAACATGGAAATGAGATGCGATATCGCGTTTTAAGAATCATAAGAACTCTATTGCTTCGATCCGTAGACATCTGCAAACGCTATTTCCTTGCAAGGAAGCGTCGCATTTACATTCATTTGAATCGTAGACGAGGAATGCATAACACTTCGCAATGAATATTATATCTTATCATGAAACATAGATATGAGATGCAATATCTCGTTTTAAGAAGCATTTGAACACTATTGCTTCGATACGTAGACATCTGCAAACGCTATTTCCTTGCAAGGAAGTGTCGCATTTACATTCATTTGATGTGTAGACGAGGAATACATAACAGTTCGCAAATCATATTATATCTTACCATGAAACATGGAAATGAGATGCGATATCGCGTTTTAAGAATCATAAGAACTCTATTGCTTCGATACGTAGACATCTGCAAACGCTATTTCCTTGCTAGGAAGTGTCGCATTTACATTCATTTGAAGTGTAAACGAGGAATACATAACACTCCGCAAATCATATTATATCTTACCATGAAACATAGAAATGACAAGCGATATCGCGTTTTAAGAAGCATCAGAAATCCATTGCTACGATACGTAGACATCGGCAGACGCTATTTCCTTGCAAGAAAGTGTCGCATTTACATTCATTTGAAGTGTAGACGACGGATACATAACACTTCGCAAATCATATTATACCTTACCCTGAAACATAGAAATGGGATGCGATAACGCGTTTTAAGAATCATAAGAACCCTATTGCTACGACACGTAGACGAGTAAAGTGTAGACGAGGAATACATAACACTTCGCAAATCGTATTACATCTTACCATGAAACATAGAAATGAGAAGCGATATCGCGTTTTAAGAAGCATTAGAACTCTATTGCAACGATCCGTAGACATCTGCAAACGCTATTTCCTTGCAAGGAAGCGTCGCATTTACATTCATTTGAATCGTAGACGAGGAATGCATAACACTTCGCAATGAATATTATACCTTATCATGAAACATAGATATGAGATGCAATATCTCGTTTTAAGGAGCATTTGAACTCTATTGCTTCGATAAGTAGACATCTGCAAACGCTATTTCCTTGCAAGGAAGTGTCGCATCTTCAATCATTTGAAGTGTAGGCGAGGAATACATAACACTTCGCAATGAATATTACATCTTATCATGAAACATAGAATTGAGATGCGATATCTTGTTTTAGGAAGCATTTGAACTCTATTGCTTCGATACGTAGACATCTGCAATCGCTACTACCGTGCAAGTAAGTGTCGCATTTACTTTCATTTGAATCATAGACGAGGAATACATGACACTTCGCAAATCATATTATATCTTACCATGAAACATAGAAATGAGATGCAATATAGCGTTCTAAGAATCATAAGAACTCTATTGCTACGATACGTAGACATCTGCAAACGCTATTTCCTTGCAAGGAAGTGCCGCATTTACATTCATTTGAATCGTAGACGAGGAATGCATAACACTTCGCAACGAATATTATATTTTATCATGAAACATAGATATGAGATGCAATATCTCGTTCTAAGAAGCATTAGAACTCTATTGCTACGATACCTAGACATCTGCAGACGCAATTTCCTAGCAAGGAAGTGTCGCATTTACTTTCATTTGAAGTGTAGACTAGGAATACATGATACTTCGCAAATCATATTATACCTTACCATGAAACATAGAAATGAGATGCGATATCGCGTTTTAAGAAGCATTTGAACTCTATTGCTACGATACGTAGACATCTGCAATCGCTATTTCCTTGGAAGGAAGTGTCGCAATTACATTCATTTGAATCGTAGACGAGGAATACATGACACTTCGCAAATCATATTATATCTTACCATGAAACGTAAAAATGAGATGCAATATAGCGTTCTAAGAATCATAAGAACTCTATTGCTACGATACGTAGACATCTGCAAACGCTATTTCCTGGCAAGGAAGTATCAGATCCACATTCATTTGAAGTGTAGACGAGGAATACATAACACTTCGCAATGAATATTACATCTTATCATGAAACATAGATATGAGATGCAATATCTCGTTTTAAGAAGCATTTGAACACTATTGCTTCGATACGTAGACATCTGCAAACGCTATTTCCTAGCGAGGAAGTGTCGCATTCATATTCATTTGAAGTGCAGACGAGGAATACATAACACTTCGCAAATCGTATTATATCTTACCATGAAACATAGAAATGAGGTGCGATATCGCGTTTTAAGAAGCATTAGAACTCTATTGCTACGATCCGTAGACATCTGCAAACGCTATTTCCTTGCAAGGAAGTGTCGCATTTACATTCATTTGAATCGTAGACGAGGAATGCACAACAATTCGCAATGAATATTATATCTTACCATGAAACATAGAAATGAGATGCGATATCGCGTTTTAAGAAGCATTAGATCTCTATTGCTACGATATGTAGACATCTGCAAACGCTACTTCCTTGCAAGGAAGTGTCGCATTTACATTCATTTGAAGTGTAGACGAGGAATACATAACACTTCGCAAATCATATTATATCTTACCATGAAACATAGAAATGAGATGCGATATCGCGTTTTAAGAAGCATTAGAACTTTATTGCTACGATACGTAGACATCTGCAAACGCTATTTCCTTGCAAGGAAGTGTCGCACTTACATTCATTTGAATCGTAGACGAGGAATGCATAACACTTCGCAATGAATATTATATCTTATCATGAAACATAGATATGAGATGCAATATCTCGTTTTAAGAAGCATCAGAAATCCATTGCTACGATACGTAGACATCTGCAAACGCTATTTCCTTGCAAGAAAGTGTCGCATTTACATTCATTTGAAGTGTAGACGACGGATACATAACACTTCGCAAATCATATTATACCTTACCATGAAACATAGAAATGAGATGCGATATCGCGTTTTAAGAAACATAAGAACCCTATTGCTACGATACGTAGACATCTGCAAACGCTCTTTCCTTGCAAGGAAGTCTCGCATTTACATTCATTTGATGTGTAGACGAAGAATACATAACACTTCGCAAATCATATTATATCTTACCATGAAACATAGAAATGAGATGCGATATCGCGTTTTAAGAAGCATTAGAACTCTATTGCTACGATACGTAGACATCTGCAAATGCTATTTCCTTGCAAGGAAGTGTCGCATTTACATTCATTTGAATCGTAGACGAGGAATGCATAACACTTCGCAATGAATATTATATCTTATCATGAAACATAGGTATGAGATGCAATATCTCGTTTTAAGAAGCATTTGAACTCTATTGCTTCGATACGTAGATATCTGCAAACGCTATTTCCTTGCAAGAAAGTGTCGCATTTACATTCATTTGATGTGTAGACGAGGAATACATAACACTTCGCAAATCATATTATATCTTACCATGAAACATAGAAATGAGATGCGATATCGCGTTTTAAGAAGCATTAGAACTCTATTGCTACGATACGTAGACATCTGCAAACGCTATTTCCTTGCAAGGAAGTGTCGCATTTTCATTCATTTGAATCGTAGACGAGGAATGCATAACACTTCGCAATGAATATTATATCTTATCATGAAACATAAATATGAGATGCAATATCTCGTTTTAAGAAGCATTTGAACACTATTGCTTCGATACGTAGACATCTGCAAACGCTATTTCCTCGCAAGAAAGAGTCGCATTTACATTCATTTGATATGTAGACGAGGAATACATAACACTTCGCAAATCATATTATATCTTACCATGAAACATAGAAATGAGATGCGATATCGCGTTTTAAGAAGCATTAGAACTCTACTGCTACGATACGCAGACATCTGCAAACGCTATTTCCTAGCGAGGAAGTGTCGCATTCACATTCATTTGAAGTGTAGACGAGGAATACATAACACTTCGCAAATCATATTATATCTTACCATGAAACATAGAAATGAGATGTGATATCGCGTTTTAAGAAGCATTAGAACTCTATTGCTACGATACGTAGACATCTGCAAACGCTATTTCCTTGCAAGGAAGTGTCGCATTTTCATTCATTTGAATCGTAGACGAGGAATGCATAACACTTCGCAATGAATATTATATCTTATCATGAAACATAGATATGAGATGCAATATCTCGTTTTAAGAAGCATCAGAAATCCAATGCTACGATACGCAGACATCTGCAAACGCTATTTCCTTGCAAGAAAGTGTCGCATTTACATTCATTTGAAGTGTAGACGAGGAATACATAACACTTCGCAAATCATATTATATCTTACCATGAAACATAGAAATGAGATGCGACATCGCGTTCTAAGAAGTATTAGAACACTACTGCTACGATAGGTAGACATTTGCAATCGCTATTTCCTTGCAAGGAAGTGTCGCATTTACATTCATTTGAAGTGTAGACGAGGAGTACATAACACTCCGCAAATCGTATTATATCTTACCACGAAACATAGAAATGAGATGCGATATCGCGTTTTAAGAATCATAAGAACTCTATTGCTACGATACGTAGACATCTGCAAACGCTATTTCCTTGCAAAGAAGAGTCGCATTTACATTCATTTGAAGTGTAGACGATGAATACATAACACTTCGCAAATCATATTATATCTTACCATGAAACATAGAAATGAGATGCGATATCGCATTTTAAGAAGCATCAGAATTCCATTGCTACGATACGTAGACATCTGCAAACGCTATTTCCTTGCAAGGAAGTGTCGCATTTACATTCATTTGGAGTGTAGACGAGGAATACATGACACTTCGCAAATCATATTATATCTTACCATGAAACATAGGTATGAGATGCAATATCTCGTTTTAAGAAGCATTTAAACTTTATTGCTTCGATACGTAGACATCTGCAAACGCTATTTCCTTGCAAGAAAGTGTCGCATTTACATTCATATGATGTGTAGACGAGGAATACATAACACTTCGCAAATCATATTATATCTTACCATGAAACATAGAAATGAGATGCGATATCGCGTTTTAAGAAGCATTAGAACTCTATTGCTACGATACGTAGACATCTGCAAACGCTATTTCCTTGCAAGGAAGTGTCGCATTTTCATTGATTTGAATCGTAGACGAGGAATGCATAACACTTCGCAATGAATATTATATCTTATCATGAAACATAGATATGAGATGCAATATCTCGTTTTAAGAAGCATTTGATCTGTATTGCTTCGATACGTAGACATCTGCAAACGCTATTTCCTTGCAAGAAAGTGTCGCATTTACATTCATTTGATGTGTAGACGAGGAATACATAACACTTCGCAAATCATATTATATCTTACCATGAAACATAGAAATGAGATGCGATATCGCGTTTTAAGAAGCACTAGAACTCTATTGCTACGATACGTAGACATCTGCAAACGCTATTTCCTTGCAAGGAAGTGTCGCATTTTCATTCATTTGAATCGCAGACGAGGAATGCATAACACTTCGCAATGAATATTATATCTTATCATGAAACATAGATATGAGATGCAATATCTCGTTTTAAGAAGCATTTGAACTCTATTGCTTCGATACGTAGACATCTGCAAACGCTATTTCCTTGCAAGAAAGTGTCGCATTTACATTCATTTGAAGTGTAGACGAGGAATACATAACAGTTCGCAAATCATATTATATCTTACCATGAAACATAGAAATGGGATGCGACATCGCGTTCTAAGAAGTATTAGAACACTACTGCTACGATAGGTAGACATTTGCAAACGCTATTTCCTTGCAAGGAAGTGTCGCATTTACAATCATTTGAAGTGTAGACGAGGAGTACATAACACTCCGCAAATGATATTATATCTTACCATGAAACATAGAAATGAGATGCGATATCGCGTTTTAAGAATCATAAGAACCCTATTGCTACGATACGTAGACATCTGCAAACGCTATTTCCTTGGAAGGAAGTGTCGCATTTACATTCATTTGAATCGTAGACGAGGAATGCATGACACTTCGCAATGAATATTATATCTTATCATGAAACATAGATATGAGATGCAATATCTCGTTTTAAGAAGCATCTGAACTCTATTGCTTCGATACGTAAACATCTGCAAACGCTATTTCCTTGCAAGGAAGTGTCGCATTTACATTCATTTGATGTGTAGACGAGGAATACATAACACTTCGCAAATAATATTATATCTTACCATGAAACATAGAAATGAGATGCGATATCGCGTTTTAAGAAGCATTAGAACTCTACTGCTACGATACGCAGACATCTGCAAACGCTATTTCCTAGCGAGGAAGTGTCGCATTCACATTCATTTGAAGTGTAGACGAGGAATACATAACACTTCGCAAATCATATTATATCTTACCATGAAACATAGAAATGAGATGCGATATCGCGTTTTAAGAATCATAAGAACCCTATTGCTACGATACGTAGACATCTGCAAACGCTATTTCCTTGGAAGGAAGTGTCGCATTTACATTCATTTGAATCGTAGACGAGGAATGCATGACACTTCGCAATGAATATTATATCTTATCATGAAACATAGATATGAGATGCAATATCTCGTTTTAAGAAGCATCTGAACTCTATTGCTTCGATACGTAGACATCTGCAAACGCTATTTCCTTGCAAGGAAGTGTCGCATTTACATTCATTTGATGTGTAGACGAGGAATACATAACACTTCGCAAATAATATTATATCTTACCATGAAACATAGAAATGAGATGCGATATCGCGTTTTAAGAAGCATTAGAACTCTACTGCTACGATACGCAGACATCTGCAAACGCTATTTCCTAGCGAGGAAGTGTCGCATTCACATTCATTTGAAGTGTAGACGAGGAATACATAACACTTCGCAAATCATATTATATCTTACCATGAAACATAGAAATGAGATGCGATATCGCGTTTTAAGAATCATAAGAACTCTATTGCAACGATACGTAGACATCTGCAAACGCTATTTCCTTGCAAAGAAGTGTCGCATTTACATTCATTTGAAGTGTAGACGAGGAATACATAACACTTCGCAAATCATATTATACCTTACCATGAAACATAGAAATGAGATGCGATATCGCCTTTTTAGAAGCATTAGAAATCCATTGCTACGATACGTAGACATCTGCAAACGCTATTTCCTTGCAAGGAAGTGTCGCATTCACATTCATTTGAAGTGTAGACGAGGAATACATGACACTTCGCAAATCATATTATATCTTACCATGAAACATAGAAATGAGATGCGATATCGCGTTTTAAGAATCATAAGAACTCTATTGCTACGATACGTAGACATCTGCAAACGCTATTTCCTTGCAAGGAAGTGTCGCATTTACATTCATTTGAATCGTAGACGAGGAATGCATAACACTTCGCATTGAATATTATATCTTATCATGAAACATAGATATGAGATGCAATATCTCGTTTTAAGAGGCATTTGAACTCTATTGCTTCGATACGTAGACATCTGCAAACGCTATTTCCTTGCAAGGAAGTGTCGCATTTACATTCATTTGATGTGTAGACGAGGAATACATAACACTTCGCAAATAATATTATATCTTACCATGAAACATAGAAATGAGATGCGATATCGCGTTTTAAGAATCATAAGAACTCTATTGCTACGATACGTAGACATCTGCAAACGCTATTTCCTTGCAAAGAAGTGTCGCATTTACATTCATTTGAAGTGTAGACGAGGAATACATAACACTTCGCAAATCATATTGTATCTTACCATGAAACATAGAAATGAGATGCGATATCGCGTTTTAAGAATCATAAGAACTCTATTGCTACGATACGTAGACATCTGCAAACGCTATTTCCTTGCAAGGAAGTGTCGCATTTACATTCATTTGAAGTGTAGACGTGGAATACATAACACTCCGCAAATGATATTATATCTTACCATGAAACATAGAAATGAGATGCAATATCGCGTTTTAAGAATCATAAGAACTCTATTGCTACGATACGTAGACATCTGCAAGCGCTATTTCCTTGCAAGGAAGTGTCGCATTTACATTCAGTTGAAGTGTAGACGAGGAATACATAACACTTCGCAAATAATATTATATCTTACCATGAAACGTAGAAATGAGATGCGATATCGCGTTTTAAGAATCATAAGAACTCTATTGCTACGATACGTAGACATCTGCAAACGCTATTTCCTTGCAAAGAAGTGTCGCATTTACATTCATTTGAAGTGTAGACGAGGAATACATAACACTTCGCAAATCATATTATATCTTACCATGAAACATAGAAATGAGATGCGATATCGCGTTTTAAGAATCATAAGAACTCTATTGCTACGATACGTAGACATCTGCAAGCGCTATTTCCTTGCAAGGAAGTGTCGCATTTACATTCAGTTGATGTGTAGACGAGGAATACATAACACTTCGCAAATCATATTATATCTTACCATGAAACATAGAAATGAGATGCGATATCGCGTTTTAAGAATCATAAGAACTCTATTGCTACGATACGTAGACATCTACAAACGCTATTTCCTTGCAAAGAAGTGTCGCATTTACATTCATTTGAAGTGTAGACGAGGAATACATAACACTTCGCAAATCATATTATACCTTACCACGAAACATAGAAATGAGATGCGATATCGCCTTTTAAGAAGCATTAGAAATCCATTGCTATGATACGTAGACATCTGCAAACGCTATTTCCTTGCAAGGAAGTGTCGCATTTACATTCATTTGAAGTGTAGATGAGGAATACATGACACTTCGCAAATCATATTATATCTTACCATGAAACATAGAAATGAGATGCGATATCGCGTTTTAAGAATCATAAGAACTCTATTGCTACGATACGTAGACATCTGCAAACGCTATTTCCTTGCAAGGAAGTGTCGCATTTACATTCATTTGAATCGTAGACGAGGAATGCATAACACTTCGCAATGAATATTATATCTTATCATGAAACATAAATATGAGATGCAATATCTCGTTTTAAGAAGCATTTGAACTCTATTGCTTCGATACGTAGACATCTGCAAACGCTATATCCTTGCAAGGAAGTGTCGCATTTACATTCATTTGATGTGTAGACGAGGAATACATAACACTTCGCAAATAATATTATATCTTACCATGAAACATAGAAATGAGATGCGATATCGCGTTTTAAGAATCATAAGAGCTCTATTGCTACGATACGTAGACATCTGCAAACGCTATTTCCTTGCAAAGAAGTGTCGCACTTACATTCATTTGAAGTGTAGACGAGGAATACATAACACTTCGCAAATAATATTATATCTTACCATGAAACATAGAAATGAGATGCGATATCGCGTTTTAAGAATCATAAGAACTCTATTGCTACGATACGTAGACATCTGCAAACGCTATTTCCTTGCAAAGAAGTGTCGCATTTACATTCATTTGAAGTGTAGACGAGGAATACATAACACTTCGCAAATCATATTATATGTTACCATGAAACATCGAAATGAGTTGCGATATCGCGTTTTAAGAATCATAAGAACTCTATTGCTACGATACGTAGACATCTGCAAACGCTATTTCCTTGCAAGGAAGTGTCGCATTTACATTCATTTGAAGTGTAGACGTGGAATACATAACACTCCGCAAATGATATTATATCTTACCCTGAAACATAGAAATGAGATGCGATATCGCCTTTTAAGAAGCATTAGAAACCCATTGCTACGATACGTAGACATCTGCAAACGCTATTTCCTTGCAAGAAAGTGTCGCATTTACATTCATTTGAAGTGTAGACGTGGAATACATAACACTCCGCAAATGATATTATATCTTACCATGAAACATAGAAATGAGATGCGATCTCGCGTTTTAAGAATCATAAGAACTCTATTGCAGCGATACGTAGACATCTGCAAACGCTATTTCCTTGCAAAGAAGTGTCGCATTTACATTCATTTGAAGTGTAGACGAGGAATACATAACACTTCGCAAATCATATTATACCTTACCACGAAACATAGAAATGAGATGCGATATCGCCTTTTAAGAAGCATTAGAAATCCATTGCTATGATACGTAGACATCTGCAAACGCTATTTCCTTGCAAGGAAGTGTCGCATTTACATTCATTTGAAGTGTAGATGAGGAATACATGACACTTCGTAAATCATATTATATCTTACCATGAAACATAGAAATGAGATGCGATATCGCGTTTTAAGAATCATAAGAACTCTATTGCTACGATACGTAGACATCTGCAAACGCTATTTCCTTGCAAGGAAGTGTCGCATTTACATTCATTTGAATCGTAGACGAGGAATGCATAACACTTCGCAATGAATATTATATCTTATCATGAAACATAGATATGAGATGCAATATCTCGTTTTAAGAAGCATTTGAACTCTATTGCTTCGATACGTAGACATCTGCAAACGCTATATCCTTGCAAGGAAGTGTCGCATTTACATTCATTTGATGTGTAGACGAGGAATACATAACACTTCGCAAATAATATTATATCTTACCATGAAACATAGAAATGAGATGCGATATCGCGTTTTAAGAATCATAAGAGCTCTATTGCTACGATACGTAGACATCTGCAAACGCTATTTCCTTGCAAAGAAGTGTCGCACTTACATTCATTTGAAGTGTAGACGAGGAATACATAACACTTCGCAAATAATATTATATCTTACCATGAAACATAGAAATGAGATGCGATATCGCGTTTTAAGAATCATAAGAACTCTATTGCTACGATACGTAGACATCTGCAAACGCTATTTCCTTGCAAAGAAGTGTCGCATTTACATTCATTTGAAGTGTATACGAGGAATACATAACACTTCGCAAATCATATTATATGTTACCATGAAACATCGAAATGAGTTGCGATATCGCGTTTTAAGAATCATAAGAACTCTATTGCTACGATACGTAGACATCTGCAAACGCTATTTCCTTGCAAGGAAGTGTCGCATTTACATTCATTTGAAGTGTAGACGTGGAATACATAACACTCCGCAAATGATATTATATCTTACCATGAAACATAGAAATGAGATGCGATATCGCCTTTTAAGAAGCATTAGAAATCCATTGCTACGATACGTAGACATCTGCAAACGCTATTTCCGTGCAAGGAAGTGTCGCATTTACATTCATTTGATGTGTAGACGAGGAATACATAACACTTCGCAAATAATATTATATCTTACCATGAAACATAGAAATGAGATGCGATATCTCGTTTTAAGAAGCATCTGAACTCTATTGCTTCGATACGTAGACATCTGCAAACGCTATTTCCTTGCAAGGAAGTGTCGCATTTACATTCATTTGATGTGTAGACGAGGAATACATAACACTTCGCAAATAATATTATATCTTACCATGAAACATAGAAATGAGATGCAATATCGCGTTTTAAGAAGCATTAGAACTCTACTGCTACGATACGCAGACATCTGCAAACGCTATTTCCTAGCGAGGAAGTGTCGCATTCACATTCATTTGAAGTGTAGACGAGGAATACATAACACTTCGCAAATCATATTATATCTTACCATGAAACATAGAAATGAGATGCGATATCGCGTTTTAAGAATCATAAGAACTCTATTGCAACGATACGTAGACATCTGCAAACGCTATTTCCTTGCAAAGAAGTGTCGCATTTACATTCATTTGAAGTGTAGACGAGGAATACATAACACTTCGCAAATCATATTATACCTTACCATGAAACATAGAAATGAGATGCGATATCGCCTTTTTAGAAGCATTAGAAATCCATTGCTACGATACGTAGACATCTGCAAACGCTATTTCCTTGCAAGGAAGTGTCGCATTCACATTCATTTGAAGTGTAGACGAGGAATACATGACACTTCGCAAATCATATTATATCTTACCATGAAACATAGAAATGAGATGCGATATCGCGTTTTAAGAATCATAAGAACTCTATTGCTACGATACGTAGACATCTGCAAACGCTATTTCCTTGCAAAGAAGTGTCGCATTTACATTCATTTGATGTGTAGACGAGGAATACATAACACTTCGAAAATCATATTATACCTTACCATGAAACATAGAAATGAGATGCGATATCGCCTTTTTAGAAGCATTAGAAATCCATTGCTACGATACGTAGACATCTGCAAACGCTATTTCCTTGCAAGGAAGTGTCGCATTCACATTCATTTGAAGTGTAGACGAGGAATACATGACACTTCGCAAATCATATTATATCTTACCATGAAACATAGAAATGAGATGCGATATCGCGTTTTAAGAATCATAAGAACCCTATTGCTACGATACGTAGACATCTGCAAACGCTATTTCCTTGGAAGGAAGTGTCGCATTTACATTCATTTGAATCGTAGACGAGGAATGCATGACACTTCGCAATGAATATTATATCTTATCATGAAACATAGATATGAGATGCAATATCTCGTTTTAAGAAGCATCTGAACTCTATTGCTTCGATACGTAGACATCTGCAAACGCTATTTCCTTGCAAGGAAGTGTCGCATTTACATTCATTTGATGTGTAGACGAGGAATACATAACACTTCGCAAAGAATATTATATCTTACCATGAAACATAGAAATGAGATGCGATATCGCGTTTTAAGAAGCATTAGAACTCTACTGCTACGATACGCAGACATCTGCAAACGCTATTTCCTAGCGAGGAAGTGTCGCATTCACATTCATTTGAAGTGTAGACGAGGAATACATAACACTTCGCAAATCATATTATATCTTACCATGAAACATAGAAATGAGATGCGATATCGCGTTTTAAGAATCATAAGAACCCTATTGCTACGATACGTAGACATCTGCAAACGCTATTTCCTTGGAAGGAAGTGTCGCATTTACATTCATTTGAATCGTAGACAAGGAATGCATGACACTTCGCAATGAATATTATATCTTATCATGAAACATAGATATGAGATGCAATATCTCGTTTTAAGAAGCATCTGAACTCTATTGCTTCGATACGTAGACATCTGCAAACGCTATTTCCTTGCAAGGAAGTGTCGCATTTACATTCATTTGATGTGTAGACGAGGAATACATAACACTTCGCAAATAATATTATATCTTACCATGAAACATAGAAATGAGATGCGATATCGCGTTTTAAGAAGCATTAGAACTCCACTGCTACGATACGCAGACATCTGCAAACGCTATTTCCTAGCGAGGAAGTGTCGCATTCACATTCATTTGAAGTGTAGACGAGGAATACATAACACTTCGCAAATCATATTATATCTTACCATGAAACATAGAAATGAGATGCGATATCGCGTTTTAAGAATCATAAGAACTCTATTGCAACGATACGTAGACATCTGCAAACGCTATTTCCTTGCAAAGAAGTGTCGCATTTACATTCATTTGAAGTGTAGACGAGGAATACATAACACTTCGCAAATCATATTATACCTTACCATGAAACATAGAAATGAGATGCGATATCGCCTTTTTAGAAGCATTAGAAATCCATTGCTACGATACGTAGACATCTGCAAACGCTATTTCCTTGCAAGGAAGTGTCGCATTCACATTCATTTGAAGTGTAGACGAGGAATACATGACACTTCGCAAATCATATTATATCTTACCATGAAACATAGAAATGAGATGCGATATCGCGTTTTAAGAATCATAAGAACTCTATTGCTACGATACGTAGACATCTGCAAACGCTATTTCCTTGCAAGGAAGTGTCGCATTTACATTCATTTGAATCGTAGACGAGGAATGCATAACACTTCGCATTGAATATTATATCTTATCATGAAACATAGATATGAGATGCAATATCTCGTTTTAAGAGGCATTTGAACTCTATTGCTTCGATACGTAGACATCTGCAAACGCTATTTCCTTGCAAGGAAGTGTCGCATTTACATTCATTTGATGTGTAGACGAGGAATACATAACACTTCGCAAATAATATTATATCTTACCATGAAACATAGAAATGAGATGCGATATCGCGTTTTAAGAATCATAAGAACTCTATTGCTACGATACGTAGACATCTGCAAACGCTATTTCCTTGCAAAGAAGTGTCGCATTTACATTCATTTGAAGTGTAGACGAGGAATACATAACACTTCGCAAATCATATTGTATCTTACCATGAAACATAGAAATGAGATGCGATATCGCGTTTTAAGAATCATAAGAACTCTATTGCTACGATACGTAGACATCTGCAAACGCTATTTCCTTGCAAGGAAGTGTCGCATTTACATTCATTTGAAGTGTAGACGTGGAATACATAACACTCCGCAAATGATATTATATCTTACCATGAAACATAGAAATGAGATGCAATATCGCGTTTTAAGAATCATAAGAACTCTATTGCTACGATACGTAGACATCTGCAAGCGCTATTTCCTTGCAAGGAAGTGTCGCATTTACATTCAGTTGAAGTGTAGACGAGGAATACATAACACTTCGCAAATAATATTATATCTTACCATGAAACGTAGAAATGAGATGCGATATCGCGTTTTAAGAATCATAAGAACTCTATTGCTACGATACGTAGACATCTGCAAACGCTATTTCCTTGCAAAGAAGTGTCGCATTTACATTCATTTGAAGTGTAGACGAGGAATACATAACACTTCGCAAATCATATTATATCTTACCATGAAACATAGAAATGAGATGCGATATCGCGTTTTAAGAATCATAAGAACTCTATTGCTACGATACGTAGACATCTGCAAGCGCTATTTCCTTGCAAGGAAGTGTCGCATTTACATTCAGTTGATGTGTAGACGAGGAATACATAACACTTCGCAAATCATATTATATCTTACCATGAAACATAGAAATGAGATGCGATATCGCGTTTTAAGAATCATAAGAACTCTATTGCTACGATACGTAGACATCTACAAACGCTATTTCCTTGCAAAGAAGTGTCGCATTTACATTCATTTGAAGTGTAGACGAGGAATACATAACACTTCGCAAATCATATTATACCTTACCACGAAACATAGAAATGAGATGCGATATCGCCTTTTAAGAAGCATTAGAAATCCATTGCTATGATACGTAGACATCTGCAAACGCTATTTCCTTGCAAGGAAGTGTCGCATTTACATTCATTTGAAGTGTAGATGAGGAATACATGACACTTCGCAAATCATATTATATCTTACCATGAAACATAGAAATGAGATGCGATATCGCGTTTTAAGAATCATAAGAACTCTATTGCTACGATACGTAGACATCTGCAAACGCTATTTCCTTGCAAGGAAGTGTCGCATTTACATTCATTTGAATCGTAGACGAGGAATGCATAACACTTCGCAATGAATATTATATCTTATCATGAAACATAAATATGAGATGCAATATCTCGTTTTAAGAAGCATTTGAACTCTATTGCTTCGATACGTAGACATCTGCAAACGCTATATCCTTGCAAGGAAGTGTCGCATTTACATTCATTTGATGTGTAGACGAGGAATACATAACACTTCGCAAATAATATTATATCTTACCATGAAACATAGAAATGAGATGCGATATCGCGTTTTAAGAATCATAAGAGCTCTATTGCTACGATACGTAGACATCTGCAAACGCTATTTCCTTGCAAAGAAGTGTCGCACTTACATTCATTTGAAGTGTAGACGAGGAATACATAACACTTCGCAAATAATATTATATCTTACCATGAAACATAGAAATGAGATGCGATATCGCGTTTTAAGAATCATAAGAACTCTATTGCTACGATACGTAGACATCTGCAAACGCTATTTCCTTGCAAAGAAGTGTCGCATTTACATTCATTTGAAGTGTAGACGAGGAATACATAACACTTCGCAAATCATATTATATGTTACCATGAAACATCGAAATGAGTTGCGATATCGCGTTTTAAGAATCATAAGAACTCTATTGCTACGATACGTAGACATCTGCAAACGCTATTTCCTTGCAAGGAAGTGTCGCATTTACATTCATTTGAAGTGTAGACGTGGAATACATAACACTCCGCAAATGATATTATATCTTACCATGAAACATAGAAATGAGATGCGATATCGCCTTTTAAGAAGCATTAGAAACCCATTGCTACGATACGTAGACATCTGCAAACGCTATTTCCTTGCAAGAAAGTGTCGCATTTACATTCATTTGAAGTGTAGACGTGGAATACATAACACTCCGCAAATGATATTATATCTTACCATGAAACATAGAAATGAGATGCGATCTCGCGTTTTAAGAATCATAAGAACTCTATTGCAGCGATACGTAGACATCTGCAAACGCTATTTCCTTGCAAAGAAGTGTCGCATTTACATTCATTTGAAGTGTAGACGAGGAATACATAACACTTCGCAAATCATATTATACCTTACCACGAAACATAGAAATGAGATGCGATATCGCCTTTTAAGAAGCATTAGAAATCCATTGCTATGATACGTAGACATCTGCAAACGCTATTTCCTTGCAAGGAAGTGTCGCATTTACATTCATTTGAAGTGTAGATGAGGAATACATGACACTTCGTAAATCATATTATATCTTACCATGAAACATAGAAATGAGATGCGATATCGCGTTTTAAGAATCATAAGAACTCTATTGCTACGATACGTAGACATCTGCAAACGCTATTTCCTTGCAAGGAAGTGTCGCATTTACATTCATTTGAATCGTAGACGAGGAATGCATAACACTTCGCAATGAATATTATATCTTATCATGAAACATAGATATGAGATGCAATATCTCGTTTTAAGAAGCATTTGAACTCTATTGCTTCGATACGTAGACATCTGCAAACGCTATATCCTTGCAAGGAAGTGTCGCATTTACATTCATTTGATGTGTAGACGAGGAATACATAACACTTCGCAAATAATATTATATCTTACCATGAAACATAGAAATGAGATGCGATATCGCGTTTTAAGAATCATAAGAGCTCTATTGCTACGATACGTAGACATCTGCAAACGCTATTTCCTTGCAAAGAAGTGTCGCACTTACATTCATTTGAAGTGTAGACGAGGAATACATAACACTTCGCAAATAATATTATATCTTACCATGAAACATAGAAATGAGATGCGATATCGCGTTTTAAGAATCATAAGAACTCTATTGCTACGATACGTAGACATCTGCAAACGCTATTTCCTTGCAAAGAAGTGTCGCATTTACATTCATTTGAAGTGTAGACGAGGAATACATAACACTTCGCAAATCATATAATATGTTACCATGAAACATCGAAATGAGTTGCGATATCGCGTTTTAAGAATCATAAGAACTCTATTGCTACGATACGTAGACATCTGCAAACGCTATTTCCTTGCAAGGAAGTGTCGCATTTACATTCATTTGAAGTGTAGACGTGGAATACATAACACTCCGCAAATGATATTATATCTTACCATGAAACATAGAAATGAGATGCGATATCGCCTTTTAAGAAGCATTAGAAATCCATTGCTACGATACGTAGACATCTGCAAACGCTATTTCCTTGCAAGGAAGTGTCGCATTTACATTCATTTGATGTGTAGACGAGGAATACATAACACTTCGCAAATAATATTATATCTTACCATGAAACATAGAAATGAGATGCGATATCTCGTTTTAAGAAGCATCTGAACTCTATTGCTTCGATACGTAGACATCTGCAAACGCTATTTCCTTGCAAGGAAGTGTCGCATTTACATTCATTTGATGTGGAGACGAGGAATACATAACACTTCGCAAATAATATTATATCTTACCATGAAACATAGAAATGAGATGCAATATCGCGTTTTAAGAAGCATTAGAACTCTACTGCTACGATACGCAGACATCTGCAAACGCTATTTCCTAGCGAGGAAGTGTCGCATTCACATTCATTTGAAGTGTAGACGAGGAATACATAACACTTCGCAAATCATATTATATCTTACCATGAAACATAGAAATGAGATGCGATATCGCGTTTTAAGAATCATAAGAACTCTATTGCAACGATACGTAGACATCTGCAAACGCTATTTCCTTGCAAAGAAGTGTCGCATTTACATTCATTTGAAGTGTAGACGAGGAATACATAACACTTCGCAAATCATATTATACCTTACCATGAAACATAGAAATGAGATGCGATATCGCCTTTTTAGAAGCATTAGAAATCCATTGCTACGATACGTAGACATCTGCAAACGCTATTTCCTTGCAAGGAAGTGTCGCATTCACATTCATTTGAAGTGTAGACGAGGAATACATGACACTTCGCAAATCATATTATATCTTACCATGAAACATAGAAATGAGATGCGATATCGCGTTTTAAGAATCATAAGAACTCTATTGCTACGATACGTAGACATCTGCA
The DNA here is from genome assembly GCF_050948175.1 of Xylocopa sonorina. Classification (NCBI taxonomy): domain Eukaryota; kingdom Metazoa; phylum Arthropoda; class Insecta; order Hymenoptera; family Apidae; genus Xylocopa; species Xylocopa sonorina. Next base: position 332,573 of record NW_027490388.1, on the reverse strand, counting down.
AACGCTATTTCCTTGCAAGGAAGTGTCGCATTTACATTCATTTGAATCGTAGACGAGGAATGCATAACACTTCGCAATGAATATTATATCTTATCATGAAACATAGATATGAGATGCAATATCTCGTTTTAAGAAGCATTTGAACTCTATTGCTTCGATACGTAGACATCTGCAAACGCTATTTCCTTGCAAGGAAGTGTCGCATTTACATTCATTTGATGTGTAGACGAGGAATACATAACACTTCGCAAATAATATTATATCTTACCATGAAACATAGAAATGAGATGCGATATCGCGTTTTAAGAATCATAAGAACTCTATTGCTCCGATACGTAGACATCTGCAAACGCTATTTCCTTGCAAAGAAGTGTCGCATTTACATTCATTTGAAGTGTAGACGAGGAATACATAACACTTCGCAAATCATATTATATCTTACCATGAAACATAGAAATGAGATGCGATATCGCGTTTTAAGAATCATAAGAACTCTATTGCTACGATACGTAGACATCTGCAAACGCTATTTCCTTGCAAGGAAGTGTCGCATTTACATTCATTTGAAGTGTAGACGTGGAATACATAACACTCCGCAAATGATATTATATCTTACCATGAAACATAGAAATGTGATGCAATATCGCGTTTTAAGAATCATAAGAACTCTATTGCTACGATACGTAGACATCTGCAAGCGCTATTTCCTTGCAAGGAAGTGTCGCATTTACATTCAGTTGAAGTGTAGACGAGGAATACATAACACTTCGCAAATAATATTATATCTTACCATGAAACGTAGAAATGAGATGCGATATCGCGTTTTAAGAATCATAAGAACTCTATTGCTACGATACGTAGACATCTGCAAACGCTATTTCCTTGCAAAGAAGTGTCGCATTTACATTCATTTGAAGTGTAGACGAGGAATACATAACACTTCGCAAATCATATTATATCTTACCATGAAACATAGAAATGAGATGCGATATCGCGATTTAAGAATCATAAGAACTCTATTGCTACGATACGTAGACATCTGCAAGCGCTATTTCCTTGCAAGGAAGTGTCGCATTTACATTCAGTTGATGTGTAGACGAGGAATACATAACACTTCGCAAATCATATTATATCTTACCATGAAACATAGAAATGAGATGCGATATCGCGTTTTAAGAATCATAAGAACACTATTGCTACGATACGTAGACATCTACAAACGCTATTTCCTTGCAAAGAAGTGTCGCATTTACATTCATTTGATGTGTAGACGAGGAATAGATAACACTTCGCAAATCATATTATATCTTACCATGAAACATAGAAATGAGATGCGATATCGCGTTTTAAGAATCATAAGAACTCTATTGCTACGATACGTAGACATCTGCAAACGCTATTTCCTTGCAAGAAAGTGTCGCATTTACATTCATTTGAAGTGTAGACGAGGAATACATAACACTTCGCAAATCATATTATATCTTACCATGAAACATAGAAATGAGATGCGATATCGCGTTTTAAGAATCATAAGAACTCTATTGCTACGATACGTAGACATCTGCAAACGCTATTTCCTTGCAAGGAAGTGTCGCATTTACATTCATTTGAAGTGTAGACGTGGAATACATAACACTCCGCAAATGATATTATATCTTACCATGAAACATAGAAATGAGATGCAATATCGCGTTTTAAGAATCATAAGAACTCTATTGCTACGATACGTAGACATCTGCAAGCGCTATTTCCTTGCAAGGAAGTGTCGCATTTACATTCAGTTGAAGTGTAGACGAGGAATACATAACACTTCGCAAATAATATTATATCTTACCATGAAACGTAGAAATGAGATGCGATATCGCGTTTTAAGAATCATAAGAACTCTATTGCTACGATACGTAGACATCTGCAAACGCTATTTCCTTGCAAAGAAGTGTCGCATTTACATTCATTTGAAGTGTAGACGAGGAATACATAACACTCCGCAAATGATATTATATCTTACCATGAAACATAGAAATGAGATGCAATATCGCGTTTTAAGAATCATAAGGACTCTATTGCTACGATACGTAGACATCTGCAAGCGCTATTTCCTTGCAAGGAAGTGTCGCATTTACATTCAGTTGAAGTGTAGACGAGGAATACATAACACTTCGCAAATAATATTATATCTTACCATGAAACGTAGAAATGAGATGCGATATCGCGTTTTAAGAATCATAAGAACTCTATTGCTACGATACGTAGACATCTGCAAACGCTATTTCCTTGCAAAGAAGTGTCGCATTTACATTCATTTGAAGTGTAGACGAGGAATACATAACACTTCGCAAATCATATTATATCTTACCATGAAACATAGAAATGTGATGCGATATCGCGTTTTAAGAATCATAAGAACTCTATTGCTACGATACGTAGACATCTGCAAGCGCTATTTCCTTGCAAGGAAGTGTCGCATTTACATTCAGTTGATGTGTAGACGAGGAATACGTAACACTTCGCAAATCATATTATATCTTACCATGAAACATAGAAATGAGATGCGATATCGCGATTTAAGAATCATAAGAACTCTATTGCTACGATACGTAGACATCTACAAACGCTATTTCCTTGCAAAGAAGTGTCGCATTTACATTCATTTGATGTGTAGACGAGGAATAGATAACACTTCGCAAATCATATTATATCTTACCATGAAACATAGAAATGAGATGCGATATCGCGTTTTAAGAATCATAAGAACTCTATTGCTACGATACGTAGACATCTGCAAACGCTATTTCCTTGCAAGAAAGTGTCGCATTTACATTCATTTGAAGTGTAGACGTGGAATACATAACACTCCGCAAATGATATTATATCTTACCATGAAACATAGAAATGAGATGCGATCTCGCGTTCTAAGAATCATAAGAACTCTATTGCAGCGATACGTAGACATCTGCAAACGCTATTTCCTTGCAAAGAAGTGTCGCATTTACATTCATTTGAAGTGTAGACGAGGAATACATAACACTTCGCAAATCATATTATACCTTACCACGAAACATAGAAATGAGATGCGATATCGCCTTTTAAGAAGCATTAGAAATCCATTGCTATGATACGTAGACATCTGCAAACGCTATTTCCTTGCAAGGAAGTGTCGCATTTGCATTCATTTGAAGTGTGGATGAGGAATACATGACACTTCGCAAATCATATTATATCTTACCATGAAACATAGAAATGAGATGCGATATCGCGTTTTAAGAATCATAAGAACTCTATTGCTACGATACGTAGACATCTGCAAACGCTATTTCCTTGCAAGGAAGTGTCGCATTTACATTCATTTGAATCGTAGACGAGGAATGCATAACACTTCGCAATGAATATTATATCTTATCATGAAACATAGATATGAGATGCAATATCTCGTTTTAAGAAGCATTTGAACTCTATTGCTTCGATACGTAGACATCTGCAAACGCTATATCCTTGCAAGGAAGTGTCGCATTTACATTCATTTGATGTGTAGACGAGGAATACATAACACTTCGCAAATAATATTATATCTTACCATGAAACATAGAAATGAGATGCGATATCGCGTTTTAAGAATCATAAGAGCTCTATTGCTACGATACGTAGACATCTGCAAACGCTATTTCCTTGCAAAGAAGTGTCGCACTTACATTCATTTGAAGTGTAGACGAGGAATACATAACACTTCGCAAATAATATTATATCTTACCATGAAACATAGAAATGAGATGCGATATCGCGTTTTAAGAATCATAAGAACTCTATTGCTACGATACGTAGACATCTGCAAACGCTATTTCCTTGCAAAGAAGTGTCGCATTTACATTCATTTGAAGTGTAGACGAGGAATACATAACACTTCGCAAATCATATTATATGTTACCATGAAACATCGAAATGAGTTGCGATATCGCGTTTTAAGAATCATAAGAACTCTATTGCTACGATACGTAGACATCTGCAAACGCTATTTCCTTGCAAGGAAGTGTCGCATTTACATTCATTTGAAGTGTAGACGTGGAATACATAACACTCCACAAATGATATTATATCTTACCATGAAACATAGAAATGAGATGCGATATCGCCTTTTAAGAAGCATTAGAAATCCATTGCTACGATACGTAGACATCTGCAAACGCTATTTCCTTGCAAGGAAGTGTCGCATTTACATTCATTTGAAGTGTAGACGAGGAATACATGACACTTCGCAAATCATATTATATCTTACCATGAAACATATAAATGAGATGCGATATCGCGTTTTAAGAATCATAAGAACTCTATTGCTACGATACGTAGACATCTGCAAACGCTATTTCCTTGCAAAGAAGTGTCGCATTTACATTCATTTGAAGTGTAGACGAGGAATACATAACACTTCGCAAATCATATTATATCTTACCATGAAACATAGAAATGAGATGCGATATCGCGTCGTAAGAATCATAAGAACTCTATTGCTACGATACGTAGACATCTGCAAGCGCTATTTCCTTGCAAGGAAGTGTCGCATTTACATTCAGTTGATGTGTAGACGAGGAATACATAACATTTCGCAAATCATATTATATCTTACCATGAAACATAGAAATGAGATGCGATATCGCGTTTTAAGAAGCATTAGTACCCTATTGCTACGATACGTAGACATCTGCAAACGCTATTTCCTTGCAAGGAAGTGTCGCATTTACATTCATTTGAAGTGTAGACGAGGAATACATGACACTTCGCAAATCATATTATATCTTATCATGAAACATAGAAATGAGATGGGATATCGCGTTTTAAGAAGCATTAGAACACTATTGCTACGATAGGTAGACATTTGCAAACGCTATTTCCTTGCAAGGAAGTGTCGCATTTACATTCATTTGATGTGTAGACGAGGAATACATAACACTTCGCAAATCATATTAAATCTTACCATGAAACATAGAAATGAGATGCGATATCGCGTTTTAAGAAGCATTAGAACTCTATTGCTACGATACGTAGACATCTGCAAACGCTATTTCCTTGCAAGGAAGTGTCGCATTTACATTCATTTGAAGTGTAGACGAGGAATACATAACACTTCGCAAATCATATTATATCTTACCATGAAACATAGAAATGAGATGCGATATCGCGTTTTAAGAAGCATTAGAACTCTATTGCTACGATACGTAGACATCTGCAAACGCTATTTCCTTGCAAGGAAGTGTCGCATTTACATTCATTTGATGTGTAGTCGAGGAATACATAACACTTCGCAAATCATATTATATCTTACCATGAAACATAGAAATGAGATGTGATATCGCGTTTTAAGAAGCATTAGAACTCTATTGCTACGATACGTAGACATCTGCAAACGCTATTTCCGTGCAAGGAAGTGTCGCATTTTCATTCATTTGAATCGTAGACGAGGAATGCATAACACTTCGCAATGAATATTATATCTTATCATGAAACATAGATATGAGATGCAATATCTCGTTTTAAGAAGCATCAGAAATCCAATGCTTCGATACGTAGACATCTGCAAACGCTATTTCCTAGCGAGGAAGTGTGGCATTCACATTCATTTGAAGTGTAGACGAGGAATACATAACACTCCGCAAATCATATTATATCTTACCATGAAACATAGAAGTGTGATGCGATATCGCGTTTTAAGAATCATAAGAACTCTATTGCTAAGATACGTAGACATCTGCAAACGCTAGTTCCTTGCGAGAAAGTGTCGCATTTACATTCATTTGAAGTGTAGACGACGGATACATAACACTTCGCAAATCATATTATACCTTACCATGATACATAGAAATGAGATGCGATATCGCGTTTTAAGAATCATAAGAACTCTATTGCTACGATACGTAGACATCTGCAAACGCTATTTCCTTGCAAGGAAGTGTCGCATTTCATTCATTTTAATCGTAGACGAGAAATGCATAACACTTCGCAATGAATATTATATCTTATCATGAAACATAGATATGAGATGCAATATCTCGTTTTAAGAAGCATTTGAATTCTATTGCTTCGATACGTAGACATCTGCAAACGCTATTTCCATGCAAGGAAGTGTCGCATTTACATTCATTTGAAGTGTAGACGAGGAATACACAACAGTTCGCAAATCATATAATATCTTACCATGAAACATAGAAATGAGATGCGATATCGCGTTTTAAGAAGCATTAGAACTCTATTGCTACGATACGTAGACATCTGCAAACGCTATTTCCTTGCAAGGAAGTGTCGCATTTTCATTCATTTGATGTGTAGACGAGGAATACATAACACTTCGCAAATCATATTATATCTTACCATGAAACATACAAATGAGATGCGATATCGCGTTTTAAGAATCATAAGAACACTATTGCTACGATACGTACATATCTGCAAACGCTATTTCCTTGCAAGGAAGTGTCGCATTTACATTCATTTGAAGTGTAGACGAGGAATACACAACAGTTCGCAAATCATATAGTATCTTACCATGAAACATAGAAATGAGATGCGATATCGCGTTTTAAGAAGCATTAGAACTCTATTGCTACGATACGTAGACATCTGCAAACGCTATTTCCTTGCAAGGAGGTGTCGCATTTTCATTCATTTGAATCGTAGACGAGGAATGCATAACACTTCGCAATGAATATTATATCTTATCATGAAACATAGATATGAGATGCAATATCTCGTTTTAAGAAGCATTTGAACTCTATTGCTTCGATACGTAGACATCTGCAAACGCTATTTCCTTGCAAGGAAGTGTCGCATTTACATTCATTTGAAGTGTAGACGAGGAATACATAACAGTTCGCAAATCATATTATATCTTACCATGAAACATGGAAATGAGATGCGATATCGCGTTTTAAGAATCATAAGAACTCTATTGCTTCGATACGTAGACATCTGCAAACGCTATTTCCTTGCAAGAAAGTGTCGCATTTACATTCATTTGAAGTGTAGACGAGGAATACATAACAGTTCGCAAATCATATTATATCTTACCATGAAACATAGAAATGAGATGCGATATCGCGTTTTAAGAAGCATTAGAACTCTACTGCTACGATACGCAGACATCTGCAAACGCTCTTTCCTTGCAAAGAAGTGTCGCATTTACATTCATTTGAAGTGTAGACGAGGAATACATAACAGTTCGCAAATCATATTATATTTTACCATGAAACATGGAAATGAGATGCGATATCGCGTTTTAAGAATCATAAGAACTCTATTGCTTCGATCCGTAGACATCTGCAAACGCTATTTCCTTGCAAGGAAGCGTCGCATTTACATTCATTTGAATCGTAGACGAGGAATGCATAACACTTCGCAATGAATATTATATCTTATCATGAAACATAGATATGAGATGCAATATCTCGTTTTAAGAAGCATTTGAACTCTATTGCTTCGATAAGTAGACATCTGCAAACGCTATTTCCTTGCAAGGAAGTGTCGCATTTACATTCATTTGAAGTGTAGACGAGGAATACATAACACTCCGCAAATCATATTATATCTTACCATGAAACATAGAAATGAGAAGCGATATCGCGTTTTAAGAATCATAAGAACTCTATTGCAACGATACGTAGACATCTGCAAACGCTATTTCCTTGCTAGGAAGTGTCGCATTTACATTCATTTGAAGTGTAAACGAGGAATACATAACACTCCGCAAATCATATTATATCTTACCATGAAACATAGAAATGACCAGCGATATCGCGTTTTAAGAAGCATCAGAAATCCATTGCTACGATACGTAGACATCTGCAGACGCTATTTCCTTGCAAGGAAGTGTCGCATTTTCATTCATTTGATGTGTAGACGAGGAATACATAACACTTCGCAAATCATATTATATCTTACCATGAAACATACAAATGAGATGCGATATCGCGTTTTGAGAATCATAAGAACACTATTGCTACGATACGTACATATCTGCAAACGCTATTTCCTTGCAAGGAAGTGTCGCATTTACATTCATTTGAAGTGTAGACGAGGAATACACAACAGTTCGCAAATCATATAGTATCTTACCATGAAACATAGAAATGAGATGCGATATCGCGTTTTAAGAAGCATTAGAACTCTATTGCTACGATACGTAGACATCTGCAAACGCTATTTCCTTGCAAGGAGGTGTCGCATTTTCATTCATTTGAATCGTAGACGAGGAATGCATAACACTTCGCAATGAATATTATATCTTATCATGAAACATAGATATGAGATGCAATATCTCGTTTTAAGAAGCATTTGAACTCTATTGCTTCGATACGTAGACATCTGCAAACGCTATTTCCTTGCAAGGAAGTGTCGCATTTACATTCATTTGAAGTGTAGACGAGGAATACATAACAGTTCGCAAATCATATTATATCTTACCATGAAACATGGAAATGAGATGCGATATCGCGTTTTAAGAATCATAAGAACTCTATTGCTTCGATACGTAGACATCTGCAAACGATATTTCCTTGCAAGAAAGTGTCGCATTTACATTCATTTGAAGTGTAGACGAGGAATACATAACAGTTCGCAAATCATATTATATCTTACCATGAAACATAGAAATGAGATGCGATATCGCGTTTTAAGAAGCATTAGAACTCTACTGCTACGATACGCAGACATCTGCAAACGCTCTTTCCTTGCAAAGAAGTGTCGCATTTACATTCATTTGAAGTGTAGACGAGGAATACATAACAGTTCGCAAATCATATTATATTTTACCATGAAACATGGAAATGAGATGCGATATCGCGTTTTAAGAATCATAAGAACTCTATTGCTTCGATCCGTAGACATCTGCAAACGCTATTTCCTTGCAAGGAAGCGTCGCATTTACATTCATTTGAATCGTAGACGAGGAATGCATAACACTTCGCAATGAATATTATATCTTATCATGAAACATAGATATGAGATGCAATATCTCGTTTTAAGAAGCATTTGAACTCTATTGCTTCGATAAGTAGACATCTGCAAACGCTATTTCCTTGCAAGGAAGTGTCGCATTTACATTCATTTGAAGTGTAGACGAGGAATACATAACACTCCGCAAATCATATTATATCTTACCATGAAACATAGAAATGAGAAGCGATATCGCGTTTTAAGAATCATAAGAACTCTATTGCAACGATACGTAGACATCTGCAAACGCTATTTCCTTGCTAGGAAGTGTCGCATTTACATTCATTTGAAGTGTAAACGAGGAATACATAACACTCCGCAAATCATATTATATCTTACCATGAAACATAGAAATGACCAGCGATATCGCGTTTTAAGAAGCATCAGAAATCCATTGCTACGATACGTAGACATCTGCAGACGCTATTTCCTTGCAAGAAAGTGTCGCATTTACATTCATTTGAAGTGTAGACGACGGATACATAACACTTCGCAAATCATATTATACCTTACCATGAAACATAGAAATGGGATGCGATAACGCGTTTTAAGAATCATAAGAACTCTATTGCTACGACACGTAGACGAGTAAAGTGTAGACGAGGAATACATAACACTTCGCAAATCGTATTACATCTTACCATGAAACATAGAAATGAGATGCGATATCGCGTTTTAAGAAGCATTAGAACTCTATTGCAACGATCCGTAGACATCTGCAAACGCTATTTCCTTGCAAGGAAGCGTCGCATTTACATTCATTTGAATCGTAGACGAGGAATGCATAACACTTCGCAATGAATATTATACCTTATCATGAAACATAGATATGAGATGCAATATCTCGTTTTAAGAAGCATTTGAACTCTATTGCTTCGATAAGTAGACATCTGCAAACGCTATTTCCTTGCAAGGAAGTGTCGCATCTTCATTCACTTGAAGTGTAGGCGAGGAATACATAACACTTCGCAATGAATATTACATCTTATCATGAAACATAGAATTGAGATGCGATATCTTGTTTTAGGAAGCATTTGAACTCTATTGCTTCGATACGTAGACATCTGCAATCGCTACTACCGTGCAAGTAAGTGTCGCATTTACTTTCATTTGAATCGTAGACGAGGAATACATGACACTTCGCAAATCATATTATATCTTACCATGAAACATAGAAATGAGATGCAATATAGCGTACTAAGAATCATAAGAACTCTATTGCTACGATACGTAGACATCTGCAAACGCTATTTCCTTGCAAGGAAGTGCCGCATTTACATTCATTTGAATCGTAGACGAGGAATGCATAACACTTCGCAACGAATATTATATCTTATCATGAAACATAGATATGAGATGCAATATCTCGTTCTAAGAAGCATTAGAACTCTATTGCTACGATACCTAGACATCTGCAGACGCAATTTCCTAGCAAGGAAGTGTCGCATTTACTTTCATTTGAAGTGTAGACTAGGAATACATGATACTTCGCAAATCATATTATACCTTACCATGAAACATAGAAGTGAGATGCGATATCGCGTTTTAAGAAGCATTTGAACTCTATTGCTACGATACGTAGACATCTGCAATCGCTATTTCCTTGGAAGGAAGTGTCGCAATTACATTCATTTGAATCGTAGACGAGGAATACATGACACTTCGCAAATCATATTATATCTTACCATGAAACGTAAGAATGAGATGCAATATAGCGTTCTAAGAATCATAAGAACTCTATTGCTACGATACGTAGACATCTGCAAACGCTATTTCCTGGCGAGGAAGTATCAGATCCACATTCATTTGAAGTGTAGACGAGGAATACATAACACTTCGCAATGAATATTACATCTTACCATGAAACATAGAAATGAGATGCAATATCTCGTTTTAAGAAGCATTTGAACTCTATTGCTTCGATACGTAGACATCTGCAAACGCTATTTCCTTGCAAGGAAGTGTCGGATTTACATTCATTTGATGTGTAGACGAGGAATACATAACACTTCGCAAATAATATTATATCTTACCATGAAACATAGAAATGAGATGCGATATTGCGTTTTAAGAAGCATTAGAACTCAACTGCTACGATACGTAGACATCTGCAAACGCTATTTCCTGGCGAGGAAGTGTCGCATCCACATTCATTTGAAGTGTAGACGAGGAATACATAACACTTCGCAAATCATATTATATCTTACCATGAAACATAGAAATGAGATGCGATATCGCGTTTTAAGAATCATAAGAACTCTGTTGCTGCGATACGTAGACATCTGCAAGCGCTATTTCCTTGCAAGGAAGTGTCGCATTTACATTCAGTTGATGTGTAGACGAGGAATACATAACACTTCGCAAATCATATTATATCTTACCATGAAACATAGAAATGAGATGCGATATCGCGTTTTAAGAAGCATTAGAACTCTATTGCTACGATATGTAGACATCTGCAAACGCTACTTCCTTGCAAGGAAGTGTCGCATTTACATTCATTTGAAGTGTAGACGAGGAATACATAACACTTCGCAAATCATATTATATCTTACCATGAAACATAGAAATGAGATGCGATATCGCGTTTTAAGAAGCATTAGAACTTTATTGCTACGATACCTAGACATCTGCAGACGCTATTTCCTAGCAAGGAAGTGTCGCATTTACATTCATTTGAAGTGTAGACGAGGAATACATGACACTTCGCAAATCATATAATATCTTACCATGAAACATAGAAATGAGATGCGATATCGCGTTTTAAGAATCAAAAGATCTCTATTGCTACGATACGTAGACATCTGCAAACGCTATTTCCTTGCAAGGAAGTGTCGCATTTACATTCGTTTGAAGTGTAGACGAGGAATACATAACACTTCGCAAATCATATTATATCTTACCATGAAACATAGAAATGAGATTCGATATCGCGTATTAAGAAGCATTGGAACTCTATTGCTACGATACGTAGACATCTGCAAACGCTATTTCCTTGCAAGGAAGTGTCGCACTTACATTCATTTGAATCGTAGACGAGGAATGCATAACACTTCGCAATGAATATTATATCTTATCATGAAACATAGATATGAGATGCAATATCTCGTTTTAAGAAGCATCAGAAATCCATTGCTACGATACGTAGACATCTGCAAACGCTATTTCCTTGCAAGAAAGTGTCGCATTTACATTCATTTGAAGTGTAGACGACGGATACATAACACTTCGCAAATCATATTATACCTTACCATGAAACATAGAAATGAGATGCGATATCGCGTTTTAAGAATCATAAGAACTCTATTGCTACGATACGTAGACATCTGCAAACGCTATTTCCTTGCAAGGAAGTCTCGCATTTACATTCATTTGATGTGTAGACGAAGAGTACATAACACTTCGCAAATCATATTATATCTTACCATGAAACATAGAAATGAGATGCGATATCGCGTTTTAAGAAGCATTAGAACTCTATTGCTACGATACGTAGACATCTGCAAATGCTATTTCCTTGCAAGGAAGTGTCGCATTTACATTCATTTGAATCGTAGACGAGGAATGCATAACACTTCGCAATGAATATTATATCTTATCATGAAACATAGGTATGAGATGCAATATCTCGTTTTAAGAAGCATTTGAACTCTATTGCTTCGATACGTAGATATCTGCAAACGCTATTTCCTTGCAAGAAAGTGTCGCATTTACATTCATTTGATGTGTAGACGAGGAATACATAACACTTCGCAAATCATATTATATCTTACCATGAAACATAGAAATGAGATGCGATTTCGCGTTTTAAGAAGCATTAGAACTCTATTGCTACGATACGTAGACATCTGCAAACGCTATTTCCTTGCAAGGAAGTGTCGCATTTTCATTCATTTGAATCGTAGACGAGGAATGCATAACACTTCGCAATGAATATTATATCTTATCATGAAACATAGATATGAGATGCAATATCTCGTTTTAAGAAGCATTTGAATTCTATTGCTTCGATACGTAGACATCTGCAAACGCTATTTCCATGCAAGGAAGTGTCGCATTTACATTCATTTGAAGTGTAGACGAGGAATACACAACAGTTCGCAAATCATATAATATCTTACCATGAAACATAGAAATGAGATGCGATATCGCGTTTTAAGAAGCATTAGAACTCTATTGCTACGATACGTAGACATCTGCAAACGCTATTTCCTTGCAAGGAAGTGTCGCATTTTCATTCATTTGATGTGTAGACGAGGAATACATAACACTTCGCAAATCATATTATATCTTACCATGAAACATACAAATGAGATGCGATATCGCGTTTTAAGAATCATAAGAACACTATTGCTACGATACGTACATATCTGCAAACGCTATTTCCTTGCAAGGAAGTGTCGCATTTACATTCATTTGAAGTGTAGACGAGGAATACACAACAGTTCGCAAATCATATAGTATCTTACCATGAAACATAGAAATGAGATGCGATATCGCGTTTTAAGAAGCATTAGAACTCTATTGCTACGATACGTAGACATCTGCAAACGCTATTTCCTTGCAAGGAGGTGTCGCATTTTCATTCATTTGAATCGTAGACGAGGAATGCATAACACTTCGCAATGAATATTATATCTTATCATGAAACATAGATATGAGATGCAATATCTCGTTTTAAGAAGCATTTGAACTCTATTGCTTCGATACGTAGACATCTGCAAACGCTATTTCCTTGCAAGGAAGTGTCGCATTTACATTCATGTGAAGTGTAGACGAGGAATACATAACAGTTCGCAAATCATATTATATCTTACCATGAAACATGGAAATGAGATGCGATATCGCGTTTTAAGAATCATAAGAACTCTATTGCTTCGATACGTAGACATCTGCAAACGCTATTTCCTTGCAAGAAAGTGTCGCATTTACATTCATTTGAAGTGTAGACGAGGAATACATAACAGTTCGCAAATCATATTATATCTTACCATGAAACATAGAAATGAGATGCGATATCGCGTTTTAAGAAGCATTAGAACTCTACTGCTACGATACGCAGACATCTGCAAACGCTCTTTCCTTGCAAAGAAGTGTCGCATTTACATTCATTTGAAGTGTAGACGAGGAATACATAACAGTTCGCAAATCATATTATATTTTACCATGAAACATGGAAATGAGATGCGATATCGCGTTTTAAGAATCATAAGAACTCTATTGCTTCGATCCGTAGACATCTGCAAACGCTATTTCCTTGCAAGGAAGCGTCGCATTTACATTCATTTGAATCGTAGACGAGCAATGCATAACACTTCGCAAATCATATTATACCTTACCATGAAACATAGAAATGGGATGCGATAACGCGTTTTAAGAATCATAAGAACTCTATTGCTACGACACGTAGACGAGTAAAGTGTAGACGAGGAATACATAACACTTCGCAAATCGTATTACATCTTACCATGAAACATAGAAATGAGATGCGATATCGCGTTTTAAGAAGCATTAGAACTCTATTGCAACGATCCGTAGACATCTGCAAACGCTATTTCCTTGCAAGGAAGCGTCGCATTTACATTCATTTGAATCGTAGACGAGGAATGCATAACACTTCGCAATGAATATTATACCTTATCATGAAACATAGATATGAGATGCAATATCTCGTTTTAAGAAGCATTTGAACTCTATTGCTTCGATAAGTAGACATCTGCAAACGCTATTTCCTTGCAAGGAAGTGTCGCATCTTCATTCATTTGAAGTGTAGGCGAGGAATACATAACACTTCGCAATGAATATTACATCTTATCATGAAACATAGAATTGAGATGCGATATCTTGTTTTAGGAAGCATTTGAACTCTATTGCTTCGATACGTAGACATCTGCAATCGCTACTACCGTGCAAGTAAGTGTCGCATTTACTTTCATTTGAATCGTAGACGAGGAATACATGACACTTCGCAAATCATATTATATCTTACCATGAAACATAGAAATGAGATGCAATATAGCGTTCTAAGAATCATAAGAACTCTATTGCTACGATACGTAGACATCTGCAAACGCTATTTCCTTGCAAGGAAGTGCCGCATTTACATTCATTTGAATCGTAGACGAGGAATGCATAACACTTCGCAACGAATATTATATCTTATCATGAAACATAGATATGAGATGCAATATCTCGTTCTAAGAAGCATTAGAACTCTATTGCTACGATACCTAGACATCTGCAGACGCAATTTCCTAGCAAGGAAGTGTCGCATTTACTTTTCATTTGAAGTGTAGACTAGGAATACATGATACTTCGCAAATCATATTATACCTTACCATGAAACATAGAAGTGAGATGCGATATCGCGTTTTAAGAAGCATTTGAACTCTATTGCTACGATACGTAGACATCTGCAATCGCTATTTCCTTGGAAGGAAGTGTCGCAATTACATTCATTTGAATCGTAGACGAGGAATACATGACACTTCGCAAATCATATTATATCTTACCATGAAACGTAAAAATGAGATGCAATATAGCGTTCTAAGAATCATAAGAACTCTATTGCTACGATACGTAGACATCTGCAAACGCTATTTCCTGGCGAGGAAGTATCAGATCCACATTCATTTGAAGTGTAGACGAGGAATACATAACACTTCGCAATGAATATTACATCTTACCATGAAACATAGAAATGAGATGCAATATCTCGTTTTAAGAAGCACTTGAACTCTATTGCTTCGATACGTAGACATCTGCAAACGCTATTTCCTTGCAAGGAAGTGTCGGATTTACATTCATTTGATGTGTAGACGAGGAATACATAACACTTCGCAAATAATATTATATCTTACCATGAAACATAGAAATGAGATGCGATATCGCGTTTTAAGAAGCATTAGAACTTTATTGCTACGATACCTAGACATCTGCAGACGCTATTTCCTAGCAAGGAAGTGTCGCATTTACATTCATTTGAAGTGTAGACGAGGAATACATGACACTTCGCAAATCATATAATATCTTACCATGAAACATAGAAATGAGATGCGATATCGCGTTTTAAGAATCAAAAGATCTCTATTGCTACGATACGTAGACATCTGCAAACGCTATTTCCTTGCAAGGAAGTGTCGCATTTACATTCATTTGATGTGTAGATCGAGGAATAGATAACACTTCGCAAATCATATTATATCTTACCATGAAACATAGAAATGAGATGCGATATCGCGTTTTAAGAATCATAAGAACTCTATTGCTACGATACGTAGACATCTGCAAACGCTATTTCCTTGCAAGGAAGTGTCGCATTTACATTCATTTGAAGTGTAGACGTGGAATACATAACACTCCGCAAATGATATTATATCTTACCATGAAACATAGAAATGAGATGCGATCTCGCGTTTTAAGAATCATAAGAACTCTATTGCAGCGATACGTAGACATCTGCAAACGCTATTTCCTTGCAAAGAAGTGTCGCATTTACATTCATTTGAAGTGTAGACGAGGAATACATAACACTTCGCAAATCATATTATACCTTACCACGAAACATAGAAATGAGATGCGATATCGCCTTTTAAGAAGCATTAGAAATCCATTGCTATGATACGTAGACATCTGCAAACGCTATTTCCTTGCAAGGAAGTGTCGCATTTACATTCATTTGAAGTGTAGATGAGGAATACATGACACTTCGCAAATCATATTATATCTTACCATGAAACATAGAAATGAGATGCGATATCGCGTTTTAAGAATCATAAGAACTCTATTGCTACGATACGTAGACATCTACAAACGCTATTTCCTTGCAAGGAAGTGTCGCATTTACATTCATTTGAATCGTAGACGAGGAATGCATAACACTTCGCAATGAATATTATATCTTATCATGAAACATAGATATGAGATGCAATATCTCGTTTTAAGAAGCATTTGAACTCTATTGCTTCGATACGTAGACATCTGCAAACGCTATTTCCTTGCAAGGAAGTGTCGCATTTACATTCATTTGATGTGTAGACGAGGAATACATAACACTTCGCAAATAATATTATATCTTACCATGAAACATAGAAATGAGATGCGATATCGCGTTTTAAGAATCATAAGAGCTCTATTGCTACGATACGTAGACATCTGCAAACGCTATTTCCTTGCAAAGAAGTGTCGCATTTACATTCATTTGAAGTGTAGACGAGGAATACATAACACTTCGCAAATAATATTATATCTTACCATGAAACATAGAAATGAGATGCGATATCGCGTTTTAAGAATCATAAGAACTCTATTGCTACGATACGTAGACATCTGCAAACGCTATTTCCTTGCAAAGAAGTGTCGCATTTACATTCATTTGAAGTGTAGACGAGGAATACATAACACTTCGCAAATCATATTATATGTTACCATGAAACATCGAAATGAGTTGCGATATCGCGTTTTAAGAATCATAAGAACTCTATTGCTACGATACGTAGACATCTGCAAACGCTATTTCCTTGCAAGGAAGTGTCGCATTTACATTCATTTGAAGTGTAGACGTGGAATACATAACACTCCGCAAATGATATTATATCCTACCATGAAACATAGAAATGAGATGCGATATCGCCTTTTAAGAAGCATTAGAAATCCATTGCTACGATACGTAGACATCTGCAAACGCTATTTCCTTGCAAGGAAGTGTCGCATTTACATTCATTTGAAGTGTAGACGAGGAATACATGACACTTCGCAAATCATATTATATCTTACCATGAAACATAGAAATGAGATGCGATATCGCGTTTTAAGAATCATAAGAACTCTATTGCTACGATACGTAGACATCTGCAAACGCTATTTCCTTGCAAAGAAGTGTCGCATTTACATTCATTTGAAGTGTAGACGAGGAATACATAACACTTCGCAAATCATATTATATCTTACCATGAAACATAGAAATGAGATGCGATATCGCGTCTTAAGAATCATAAGAACTCTATTGCTACGATACGTAGACATCTGCAAGCGCTATTTCCTTGCAAGGAAGTGTCGCATTTACATTCAGTTGATGTGTAGACGAGGAATACATAACATTTCGCAAATCATATTATATCTTACCATGAAACATAGAAATGAGATGCGATATCGCGTTTTAAGAAGCATTAGTACCCTATTGCTACGATACGTAGACATCTGCAAACGCTATTTCCTTGCAAGGAAGTGTCGCATTTACATTCATTTGAAGTGTAGACGAGGAATACATGACACTTCGCAAATCATATTATATCTTATCATGAAACATAGAAATGAGATGGGATATCGCGTTTTAAGAAGCATTAGAACACTATTGCTACGATAGGTAGACATTTGCAAACGCTATTTCCTTGCAAGGAAGTGTCGCATTTACATTCATTTGATGTGTAGACGAGGAATACATAACACTTCGCAAATCATATTAAATCTTACCATGAAACATAGAAATGAGATGCGATATCGCGTTTTAAGTAGCATTAGAACTCTATTGCTACGATACGTAGACATCTGCAAACGCTATTTCCTTGCAAGGAAGTGTCGCATTTACATTCATTTGAAGTGTAGACGAGGAATACATGACACTTCGCAAATCATATTATATCTTACCATGAAACATAGAAATGAGATGCGATATCGCGTTTTAAGAAGCATCAGAACACTATTGCTGCGATAGGTAGACATGTGCAGACGCTATTTCCTTGCAAGGAAGTGTCGCATTTACATTCATTTGAAGTGTAGACGAGGAATGCATAACACTTCACAATGAATATTATATCTTATCATGAAACATAGATATGAGATGCAATATCTCGTTTTAAGAAGCATTAGAACTCTATTGCTACGATACCTAGACATCTGCAGACGCTATTTCCTAGCAAGGAAGTGTCGCATTTACATTCATTTGAAGTGTAGACGAGGAATACATGACACTTCGCAAATCATATTATATCTTACCATGAAACATAGAAATGAGATGCGATATCGCGTTTTAAGAATCATAAGAACTCTATTGCTACGATACGTAGACATCTGCAAACGCTATTTCCTTGCAAGGAAGTGTCGCATTTACATTCATTTGAATCGTAGACGAGGAATGCATAACACTTCGCAATGAATATTATATCTTATCATGAAACATAGATATGAGATGCAATATCTCGTTTTAAGAAGCATTTGAACTCTATTGCTTCGATACGTAGACATCTGCAAACGCTATTTCCTTGCAAGGAAGTGTCGCATTTACATTCATTTGATGTGTAGACGAGGAATACATAACACTTCGCAAATAATATTATATCTTACCATGAAACATAGAAATGAGATGCGATATCGCGTTTTAAGAATCATAAGAGCTCTATTACTACGATACGTAGACATCTGCAAACGCTATTTCCTTGCAAAGAAGTGTCGCATTTACATTCATTTGAAGTGTAGACGAGGAATACATAACACTTCGCAAATAATATTATATCTTACCATGAAACATAGAAATGAGAAGCGATATCGCGTTTTAAGAATCATAAGAACTCTATTGCTACGATACGTAGACATCTGCAAACGCTATTTCCTTGCAAAGAAGTGTCGCATTTACACTCATTTGAAGTGTAGACGAGGAATACATAACACTTCGCAAATCATATTATATGTTACCATGAAACATCGAAATGAGTTGCGATATCGCGTTTTAAGAATCATAAGAACTCTATTGCTACGATACGTAGACATCTGCAAACGCTATTTCCTTGCAAGGAAGTGTCGCATTTACATTCGTTTGAAGTGTAGACGTGGAATACATAACACTCCGCAAATGATATTATATCTTACCATGAAACATAGAAATGAGATGCGATATCGCCTTTTAAGAAGCATTAGAAATCCATTGCTACGATACGTAGACATCTGCAAACGCTATTTCCTTGCAAGGAAGTGTCGCATTTACATTCATTTGAAGTGTAGACGAGGAATACATGACACTTCGCAAATCATATTATATCTTACCATGAAACATAGAAATGAGATGCGATATCGCGTTTTAAGAATCATAAGAACTCTATTGCTACGATACGTAGACATCTGCAAACGCTATTTCCTTGCAAAGAAGTGTCGCATTTACATTCATTTGAAGTGTAGACGAGGAATACATAACACTTCGCAAATCATATTATATCTTACCAGGAAACATAGAAATGAGATGCGATATCGCGTTTTAAGAAGCATTAGAACTCTATTGCTACGATACCTAGACATCTGCAGACGCTATTTCCTAGCAAGGAAGTGTCGCATTTACATTCATTTGAAGTGTAGACGAGGAATAGATAACACTTCGCAAATCATATTATACCTTACCATGAAATATAGAAATCAGTTGCGATATCGCCTTTTAAGAAGCATTAGAAATCCATTGCTACGATACGTAGACATCTGCAAACGCTATTTCCTTGCAAGGAAGTGTCGCATTTACATTCATTTGAAGTGTAGACGAGGAATACATAACACTTCGCAAATCATATTATATCTTACCATGAAACATAGAAATGAGATGCGATATCGCGTTTTAAGAAGCATTAGAACTCTATTGCTACGATACGTAGACATCTGCAAACGCTATTTCCTTGCAAGGAAGTGTCGCATTTACATTCATTTGAAGTGTAGACGAGGAATACATGACACTTCGCAAATCAAATTATATTTTATCATGAAACATAGAAATGAGATGCGATATCGCGTTTTAAGAAGCATTAAAACACTATTGCTACGATAGGTAGACATTTGCAAACGCTATTTCCTTGCAAGGAAGTGTCGCATTTACATTCATTTGAAGTGTAGACGAGGAATACATAACACTTCGCAAATCATATTATATCTTACCATGAAACATAGAAATGGGATGCGATATCGCGTTTTAAGAAGCATTAGAACTCTATTGCTACGATACCTAGACATCTGCAGACGCTATTTCCTAGCAAGGAAGTGTCGCATTTACATTCAGTTGATGTGTAGACGAGGAATACATAACACTTCGCAAATCATATTATATCTTACCATGAAACATAGAAATGAGATGCGATATCGCGTTTTAAGAATCATAAGAACTCTATTGCTACGATACGTAGACATCTGCAAACGCTATTTCCTTGCAAGGAAGTGTCGCATTTACATTCATTTGAAGTGTAGACGAGGAATGCATAACACTTCACAATGAATATTATATCTTATCATGAAACATAGATATGAGATGCAATATCTCGTTTTAAGAAGCATTAGAACTCTATTGCTACGATACCTAGACATCTGCAGACGCTATTTCCTAGCAAGGAAGTGTCGCATTTACATTCATTTGAAGTGTAGACGAGGAATACATGACACTTCGCAAATCATATTATATCTTACCATGAAACATAGAAATGAGATGCGATATCGAGTTTTAAGAATCAAAAGATCTCTATTGCTACGATACGTAGACATCTGCAAACGCTATTTCCTTGCAAGGAAGTGTCGCATTTATATTCATTTGATGTGTAGACGAGGAATACATAACACTTCGCAAATCATATTATATCTTACCATGAAACATAGAAATGAGATGTGATATCTCGTTTTAAGAAGCATTAGAACTCTATTGCTACGATACGTAGACATCTGCAAACGCTATTTCCGTGCAAGGAAGTGTCGCATTTACATTCATTTGAAGTGTAGACGAGGAATACATGACACTTCGCAAATCATATTATATCTTACCATGAAACATAGAAATGAGATGCGATATCGCGTTTTAAGAATCATAAGAACTCTATTGCTACGATACGTAGACATCTGCAAACGCTATTTCCTTGCAAGGAAGTGTCGCATTTACATTCATTTGAATCGTAGACGAGGAATGCATAACACTTCGCAATGAATATTATATCTTATCATGAAACATAGATATGAGATGCAATATCTCGTTTTAAGAAGCATTTGAACTCTATTGCTTCGATACGTAGACATCTGCAAACGCTATTTCCTTGCAAGGAAGTGTCGCATTTACATTCATTTGATGTGTAGACGAGGAATACATAACACTTCGCAAATAATATTATATCTTACCATGAAACATAGAAATGAGATGCGATATCGCGTTTTAAGAATCATAAGAGCTCTATTGCTACGATACGTAGACATCTGCAAACGCTATTTCCTTGCAAAGAAGTGTCGCATTTACATTCATTTGAAGTGTAGACGAGGAATACATAACACTTCGCAAATAATATTATATCTTACCATGAAACATAGAAATGAGAAGCGATATCGCGTTTTAAGAATCATAAGAACTCTATTGCTACGATACGTAGACATCTGCAAACGCTATTTCCTTGCAAAGAAGTGTCGCATTTACACTCATTTGAAGTGTAGACGAGGAATACATAACACTTCGCAAATCATATTATATGTTACCATGAAACATCGAAATGAGTTGCGATATCGCGTTTTAAGAATCATAAGAACTCTATTGCTACGATACGTAGACATCTGCAAACGCTATTTCCTTGCAAGGAAGTGTCGCATTTACATTCATTTGAAGTGTAGACGTGGAATACATAACACTCCGCAAATGATATTATATCTTACCATGAAACATAGAAATGAGATGCGATATCGCCTTTTAAGAAGCATTAGAAATCCATTGCTACGATACGTAGACATCTGCAAACGCTATTTCCTTGCAAGGAAGTGTCGCATTTACATTCATTTGAAGTGTAGACGAGGAATACATGACACTTCGCAAATCATATTATATCTTACCATGAAACATAGAAATGAGATGCGATGTCGCGTTTTAAGAATCATAAGAACTCTATTGCTACGATACGTAGACATCTGCAAACGCTATTTCCTTGCAAAGAAGTGTCGCATTTACATTCATTTGAAGTGTAGACGAGGAATACATAACACTTCGCAAATCATATTATATCTTACCAGGAAACATAGAAATAAGATGCGATATCGCGTTTTAAGAAGCATTAGAACTCTATTGCTACGATACCTAGACATCTGCAGACGCTATTTCCTAGCAAGGAAGTGTCGCATTTACATTCATTTGAAGTGTAGACGAGGAATAGATAACACTTCGCAAATCATATTATACCTTACCATGAAACATAGAAATGAGTTGCGATATCGCCTTTTAAGAAGCATTAGAAATCCATTGCTACGATACGTAGACATCTGCAAACGCTATTTCCTTGCAAGGAAGTGTCGCATTTACATTCATTTGAAGTGTAGACGAGGAATACATAACACTTCGCAAATCATATTATATCTTACCATGAAACATAGAAATGAGATGCGATATCGCGTTTTAAGAAGCATTAGAACTCTATTGCTACGATACGTAGACATCTGCAAAAGCTATTTCCTTGCAAGGAAGTGTCGCATTTACATTCATTTGAAGTGTAGACGAGGAATACATGACACTTCGCAAATCAAATTATATTTTATCATGAAACATAGAAATGAGATGCGATATCGCGTTTTAAGAAGCATTAAAACACTATTGCTACGATAGGTAGACATTTGCAAACGCTATTTCCTTGCAAGGAAGTGTCGCATTTACATTCATTTGAAGTGTAGACGAGGAATACATAACACTTCGCAAATCATATTATATCTTACCATGAAACATAGAAATGGGATGCGATATCGCGTTTTAAGAAGCATTAGAACTCTATTGCTACGATACCTAGACATCTGCAGACGCTATTTCCTAGCAAGGAAGTGTCGCATTTACATTCAGTTGATGTGTAGACGAGGAATACATAACACTTCGCAAATCATATTATATCTTACCATGAAACATAGAAATGAGATGCGATATCGCGTTTTAAGAATCATAAGAACTCTATTGCTACGATACGTAGACATCTGCAAACGCTATTTCCTTGCAAGGAAGTGTCGCATTTACATTCATTTGAAGTGTAGACGAGGAATGCATAACACTTCACAATGAATATTATATCTTATCATGAAACATAGATATGAGATGCAATATCTCGTTTTAAGAAGCATTAGAACTCTATTGCTACGATACCTAGACATCTGCAGACGCTATTTCCTAGCAAGGAAGTGTCGCATTTACATTCATTTGAAGTGTAGACGAGGAATACATGACACTTCGCAAATCATATTATATCTTACCATGAAACATAGAAATGAGATGCGATATCGAGTTTTAAGAATCAAAAGATCTCTATTGCTACGATACGTAGACATCTGC
This sequence comes from Xylocopa sonorina, assembly GCF_050948175.1. Classification (NCBI taxonomy): domain Eukaryota; kingdom Metazoa; phylum Arthropoda; class Insecta; order Hymenoptera; family Apidae; genus Xylocopa; species Xylocopa sonorina. The sequence continues at coordinate 308,305 of NW_027490388.1, read as the reverse complement.
AAACGCTATTTCCTTGCAAGGAAGTGTCGCATTTACATTCATTTGATGTGTAGACGAGGAATACATAACACTTCGCAAATCATATTATATCTTACCATGAAACATAGAAATGAGATGTGATATCTCGTTTTAAGAAGCATTAGAACTCTATTGCTACGATACGTAGACATCTGCAAACGCTATTTCCGTGCAAGGAAGTGTCGCATTTTCATTCATTTGAATCGTAGACGAGGAATGCATAACACTTCGCAATGAATATTATATCTTATCATGAAACATAGATATGAGATGCAATATCTCGTTTTAAGAAGCATCAGAAATCCAATGCTACGATACGTAGACATCTGCAAACGCTATTTCCTTGCAAGAAAGTGTCGCATTTACATTCATTTGAAGTGTAGACGAGGAATACATAACACTTCGCAAAGCAAATTATATCTTACCATGAAACATAGAAATGAGATGCGATATCGCGTTTTAAGAAGCATTAGAACTCTATTGCTACGATACGTAGACATCTGCAAACGCTATTTCCTTGCAAGGAAGTGTTGCATTTACATTCATTTGAAGTGTAGACGAGGAACACATGACACTTCGCAAATCATATTATATCTTATCATGAAACATAGATATGAGATGCGATATCGCGTCTTAAGAGGCAATAGAACACTATTGCTACGATAGGTAGACATTTGCAAACGCTATTTCCTTGCAAGGAAGTGTCGCATTTACATTCAGTTGATGTGTAGACGAGGAATACATAACACTTCGCAAATCATATTATATCTTATCATGAAACAGAAATGAGATGCGATATCGCGTTTTAAGAAGCATTAGAACACTATTGCTACGATAGGTAGACATTTGCAAACGCTATTTCCTAGCAAGGAAGTGTCGCATTTACATTCATTTGAAGTGTAGACGAGGATACATAACACTTCGCAAGTCATATTATATCTTACCATGAAACATAGAAATGGGATGCGATATCGCGTTTTAAGAAGCATTAGAACTCTATTGCTACGATACCTAGACATCTGCAGACGCTATTTCCTAGCAAGGAAGTGTCGCATTTACATTCAGTTGATGTGTAGACGAGGAATACATAACACTTCGCAAAATCATATTATATCTTACCATGAAACATAGAAATGAGATGCGATATCGCGTTTTAAGAATCATAAGAACTCTATTGCTACGATACGTAGACATCTGCAAACGCTATTTCCTTGCAAGGAAGTGTCGCATTTACATTCATTTGAAGTGTAGACGAGGAATGCATAACACTTCACAATGAATATTATATCTTATCATGAAACATAGATATGAGATGCAATATCTCGTTTTAAGAAGCATTAGAACTCTATTGCTACGATACCTAGACATCTGCAGACGCTATTTCCTAGCAAGGAAGTGTCGCATTTACATTCATTTGAAGTGTAGACGAGGAATACATGACACTTCGCAAATCATATTATATCTTACCATGAAACATAGAAATGAGATGCGATATCGAGTTTTAAGAATCAAAAGATCTCTATTGCTACGATACGTAGACATCTGCAAACGCTATTTCCTTGCAAGGAAGTGTCGCATTTACATTCATTTGATGTGTAGACGAGGAATACATAACACTTCGCAAATCATATTATATCTTACCATGAAACATAGAAATGAGATGTGATATCTCGTTTTAAGAAGCATTAGAACTCTATTGCTACGATACGTAGACATCTGCAAACGCTATTTCCGTGCAAGGAAGTGTCGCATTTACATTCATTTGAAGTGTAGACGAGGAATACATGACACTTCGCAAATCATATTATATCTTACCATGAAACATAGAAATGAGATGCGATATCGCGTTTTAAGAATCATAAGAACTCTATTGCTACGATACGTAGACATCTGCAAACGCTATTTCCTTGCAAGGAAGTGTCGCATTTACATTCATTTGAATCGTAGACGAGGAATGCATAACACTTCGCAATGAATATTATATCTTATCATGAAACATAGATATGAGATGCAATATCTCGTTTTAAGAAGCATTTGAACTCTATTGCTTCGATACGTAGACATCTGCAAACGCTATTTCCTTGCAAGGAAGTGTCGCATTTACATTCATTTGATGTGTAGACGAGGAATACATAACACTTCGCAAATAATATTATATCTTACCATGAAACATAGAAATGAGATGCGATATCGCGTTTTAAGAATCATAAGAGCTCTATTGCTACGATACGTAGACATCTGCAAACGCTATTTCCTTGCAAAGAAGTGTCGCATTTACATTCATTTGAAGTGTAGACGAGGAATACATAACACTTCGCAAATAATATTATATCTTACCATGAAACATAGAAATGAGAAGCGATATCGCGTTTTAAGAATCATAAGAACTCTATTGCTACGATACGTAGACATCTGCAAACGCTATTTCCTTGCAAAGAAGTGTCGCATTTACACTCATTTGAAGTGTAGACGAGGAATACATAACACTTCGCAAATCATATTATATGTTACCATGAAACATCGAAATGAGTTGCGATATCGCGTTTTAAGAATCATAAGAACTCTATTGCTACGATACGTAGACATCTGCAAACGCTATTTCCTTGCAAGGAAGTGTCGCATTTACATTCATTTGAAGTGTAGACGTGGAATACATAACACTCCGCAAATGATATTATATCTTACCATGAAACATAGAAATGAGATGCGATATCGCCTTTTAAGAAGCATTAGAAATCCATTGCTACGATACGTAGACATCTGCAAACGCTATTTCCTTGCAAGGAAGTGTCGCATTTACATTCATTTGAAGTGTAGACGAGGAATACATGACACTTCGCAAATCATATTATATCTTACCATGAAACATAGAAATGAGATGCGATATCGCGTTTTAAGAATCATAAGAACTCTATTGCTACGATACGTAGACATCTGCAAACGCTATTTCCTTGCAAAGAAGTGTCGCATTTACATTCATTTGAAGTGTAGACGAGGAATACATAACACTTCGCAAATCATATTATATCTTACCAGGAAACATAGAAATGAGATGCGATATCGCGTTTTAAGAAGCATTAGAACTCTATTGCTACGATACCTAGACATCTGCAGACGCTATTTCCTAGCAAGGAAGTGTCGCATTTACATTCATTTGAAGTGTAGACGAGGAATAGATAACACTTCGCAAATCATATTATACCTTACCATGAAACATAGAAATGAGTTGCGATATCGCCTTTTAAGAAGCATTAGAAATCCATTGCTACGATACGTAGACATCTGCAAACGCTATTTCCTTGCAAGGAAGTGTCGCATTTACATTCATTTGAAGTGTAGACGAGGAATACATAACACTTCGCAAATCATATTATATCTTACCATGAAACATAGAAATGAGATGCGATATCGCGTTTTAAGAAGCATTAGAACTCTATTGCTACGATACGTAGACATCTGCAAACGCTATTTCCTTGCAAGGAAGTGTCGCATTTACATTCATTTGAAGTGTAGACGAGGAATACATGACACTTCGCAAATCAAATTATATTTTATCATGAAACATAGAAATGAGATGCGATATCGCGTTTTAAGAAGCATTAAAACACTATTGCTACGATAGGTAGACATTTGCAAACGCTATTTCCTTGCAAGGAAGTGTCGCATTTACATTCATTTGAAGTGTAGACGAGGAATACATAACACTTCGCAAATCATATTATATCTTACCATGAAACATAGAAATGGGATGCGATATCGCGTTTTAAGAAGCATTAGAACTCTATTGCTACGATACCTAGACATCTGCAGACGCTATTTCCTAGCAAGGAAGTGTCGCATTTACATTCAGTTGATGTGTAGACGAGGAATACATAACACTTCGCAAATCATATTATATCTTACCATGAAACATAGAAATGAGATGCGATATCGCGTTTTAAGAATCATAAGAACTCTATTGCTACGATACGTAGACATCTGCAAACGCTATTTCCTTGCAAGGAAGTGTCGCATTTACATTCATTTGAAGTGTAGACGAGGAATGCATAACACTTCACAATGAATATTATATCTTATCATGAAACATAGATATGAGATGCAATATCTCGTTTTAAGAAGCATTAGAACTCTATTGCTACGATACCTAGACATCTGCAGACGCTATTTCCTAGCAAGGAAGTGTCGCATTTACATTCATTTGAAGTGTAGACGAGGAATACATGACACTTCGCAAATCATATTATATCTTACCATGAAACATAGAAATGAGATGCGATATCGAGTTTTAAGAATCAAAAGATCTCTATTGCTACGATACGTAGACATCTGCAAACGCTATTTCCTTGCAAGGAAGTGTCGCATTTACATTCATTTGATGTGTAGACGAGGAATACATAACACTTCGCAAATCATATTATATCTTACCATGAAACATAGAAATGAGATGTGATATCTCGTTTTAAGAAGCATTAGAACTCTATTGCTACGATACGTAGACATCTGCAAACGCTATTTCCGTGCAAGGAAGTGTCGCATTTTCATTCATTTGAAGTGTAGACGAGGAATACATGACACTTCGCAAATCATATTATATCTTATCATGAAACATAAAAATGAGATGCGATATCGCGTTTTAAGAAACATTAGAACACTATTGCTACGATAGGTAGACATTTGCAAACGCTATTTCCTTGCAAGGAAGTGTCGCATTTACATTCAGTTGATGTGTAGACGAGGAATACATAACACTTCGCAAATCATATTATATCTTACCATGAAACATAGAAATGAGATGCGATATCGCGTTTTAAGAATCATAAGAACTCTATTGCTACGATACGTAGACATCTGCAAACGCTATTTCCTTGCAAAGAAGTGTCGCATTTACATTCATTTGAAGTGTAGACGAGGAATACATAACACTTCGCAAATCATATTATATCTTATCATGAAACATAGAAATGAGATGCGATATCGCGTTTTAAGAAGCATTAGAACACTATTGCTACGATAGGTAGACATTTGCAAACGCTATTTCCTAGCAAGGAAGTGTCGCATTTACATTCATTTGAAGTGTAGACGAGGAATACATAACACTTCGCAAGTCATATTATATCTTACCATGAAACATAGAAATGGGATGCGATATCGCGTTTTAAGAAGCATTAGAACTCTATTGCTACGATACCTAGACATCTGCAGACGCTATTTCCTAGCAAGGAAGTGTCGCATTTACATTCAGTTGATGTGTAGACGAGGAATACATAACACTTCGCAAATCATATTATATCTTACCATGAAACATAGAAATGAGATGCGATATCGCGTTTTAAGAATCATAAGAACTCTATTGCTACGATACGTAGACATCTGCAAACGCTATTTCCTTGCAAGGAAGTGTCGCATTTACATTCATTTGAAGTGTAGACGAGGAATGCATAACACTTCACAATGAATATTATATCTTATCATGAAACATAGATATGAGATGCAATATCTCGTTTTAAGAAGCATTAGAACTCTATTGCTACGATACCTAGACATCTGCAGACGCTATTTCCTAGCAAGGAAGTGTCGCATTTACATTCATTTGAAGTGTAGACGAGGAATACATGACACTTCGCAAATCATATTATATCTTACCATGAAACATAGAAATGAGATGCGATATCGAGTTTTAAGAATCAAAAGATCTCTATTGCTACGATACGTAGACATCTGCAAACGCTATTTCCTTGCAAGGAAGTGTCGCATTTACATTCATTTGATGTGTAGACGAGGAATACATAACACTTCGCAAATCATATTATATCTTACCATGAAACATAGAAATGAGATGTGATATCTCGTTTTAAGAAGCATTAGAACTCTATTGCTACGATACGTAGACATCTGCAAACGCTATTTCCGTGCAAGGAAGTGTCGCATTTACATTCATTTGAAGTGTAGACGAGGAATACATGACACTTCGCAAATCATATTATATCTTATCATGAAACATAGATATGAGATGCAATATCTCGTTTTAAGAAGCATTTGAACTCTATTGCTTCGATACGTAGACATCTGCAAACGCTATTTCCTTGCAAGGAAGTGTCGCATTTACATTCATTTGATGTGTAGACGAGGAATACATAACACTTCGCAAATAATATTATATCTTACCATGAAACATAGAAATGAGATGCGATATCGCGTTTTAAGAATCATAAGAGCTCTATTGCTACGATACGTAGACATCTGCAAACGCTATTTCCTTGCAAAGAAGTGTCGCATTTACATTCATTTGAAGTGTAGACGAGGAATACATAACACTTCGCAAATAATATTATATCTTACCATGAAACATAGAAATGAGAAGCGATATCGCGTTTTAAGAATCATAAGAACTCTATTGCTACGATACGTAGACATCTGCAAACGCTATTTCCTTGCAAAGAAGTGTCGCATTTACACTCATTTGAAGTGTAGACGAGGAATACATAACACTTCGCAAATCATATTATATGTTACCATGAAACATCGAAATGAGTTGCGATATCGCGTTTTAAGAATCATAAGAACACTATTGCTACGATACGTAGGCATCTGCAAACGCTATTTCCTTGCAAGGAAGTGTCGCATTTACATTCATTTGAAGTGTAGACGTGGAATACATAACACTCCGCAAATGATATTATATCTTACCATGAAACATAGAAATGAGATGCGATATCGCCTTTTAAGAAGCATTAGAAATCCATTGCTACGATACGTAGACATCTGCAAACGCTATTTCCTTGCAAGGAAGTGTCGCATTTACATTCATTTGAAGTGTAGACGAGGAATACATAACACTTCGCAAATCATATTATATCTTACCATGAAACATAGAAATGAGATGCGATATCGCGTTTTAAGAAGCATTAGAACTCTATTGCTACGATACGTAGACATCTGCAAACGCTATTTCCTTGCAAGGAAGTGTCGCATTTACATTCATTTGAAGTGTAGACGTGGAATACATAACACTCCGCAAATGATATTATATCTTACCATGAAACATAGAAATGAGATGCGATATCGCCTTTTAAGAAGCATTAGAAATCCATTGCTACGATACGTAGACATCTGCAAACGCTATTTCCTTGCAAGGAAGTGTCGCATTTACATTCATTTGAAGTGTAGACGAGGAATACATGACACTTCGCAAATCATATTATATCTTACCATGAAACATAGAAATGAGATGCGATATCGCGTTTTAAGAATCATAAGAACTCTATTGCTACGATACGTAGACATCTGCAAACGCTATTTCCTTGCAAAGAAGTGTCGCATTTACATTCATTTGAAGTGTAGACGAGGAATACATAACACTTCGCAAATCATATTATATCTTACCAGGAAACATAGAAATGAGATGCGATATCGCGTTTTAAGAAGCATTAGAACTCTATTGCTACGATACCTAGACATCTGCAGACGCTATTTCCTAGCAAGGAAGTGTCGCATTTACATTCATTTGAAGTGTAGACGAGGAATAGATAACACTTCGCAAATCATATTATACCTTACCATGAAACATAGAAATGAGTTGCGATATCGCCTTTTAAGAAGCATTAGAAATCCATTGCTACGATACGTAGACATCTGCAAACGCTATTTCCTTGCAAGGAAGTGTCGCATTTACATTCATTTGAAGTGTAGACGAGGAATACATAACACTTCGCAAATCATATTATATCTTACCATGAAACATAGAAATGAGATGCGATATCGCGTTTTAAGAAGCATTAGAACTCTATTGCTACGATACGTAGACATCTGCAAACGCTATTTCCTTGCAAGGAAGTGTCGCATTTACATTCATTTGAAGTGTAGACGAGGAATACATGACACTTCGCAAATCAAATTATATTTTATCATGAAACATAGAAATGAGATGCGATATCGCGTTTTAAGAAGCATTAAAACACTATTGCTACGATAGGTAGACATTTGCAAACGCTATTTCCTTGCAAGGAAGTGTCGCATTTACATTCATTTGAAGTGTAGACGAGGAATACATAACACTTCGCAAATCATATTATATCTTACAATGAAACATAGAAATGGGATGCGATATCGCGTTTTAAGAAGCATTAGAACTCTATTGCTACGATACCTAGACATCTGCAGACGCTATTTCCTAGCAAGGAAGTGTCGCATTTACATTCAGTTGATGTGTAGACGAGGAATACATAACACTTCGCAAATCATATTATATCTTACCATGAAACATAGAAATGAGATGCGATATCGCGTTTTAAGAATCATAAGAACTCTATTGCTACGATACGTAGACATCTGCAAACGCTATTTCCTTGCAAGGAAGTGTCGCATTTACATTCATTTGAAGTGTAGACGAGGAATGCATAACACTTCACAATGAATATTATATCTTATCATGAAACATAGATATGAGATGCAATATCTCGTTTTAAGAAGCATTAGAACTCTATTGCTACGATACCTAGACATCTGCAGACGCTATTTCCTAGCAAGGAAGTGTCGCATTTACATTCATTTGAAGTGTAGACGAGGAATGCATAACACTTCACAATGAATATTATATCTTATCATGAGACATAGATATGAGATGCAATATCTCGTTTTAAGAAGCATTAGAACTCTATTGCTACGATACCTAGACATCTGCAGACGCTATTTCCTAGCAAGGAAGTGTCGCATTTACATTCATTTGAAGTGTAGACGAGGAATACATGACACTTCGCAAATCATATTATATCTTACCATGAAACATAGAAATGAGATGCGATATCGAGTTTTAAGAATCAAAAGATCTCTATTGCTACGATACGTAGACATCTGCAAACGCTATTTCCTTGCAAGGAAGTGTCGCATTTACATTCATTTGATGTGTAGACGAGGAATACATAACACTTCGCAAATCATATTATATCTTACCATGAAACATAGAAATGAGATGTGATATCTCGTTTTAAGAAGCATTAGAACTCTATTGCTACGATACGTAGACATCTGCAAACGCTATTTCCGTGCAAGGAAGTGTCGCATTTACATTCATTTGAAGTGTAGACGAGGAATACATGACACTTCGCAAATCATATTATATCTTACCATGAAACATAGAAATGAGATGCGATATCGCGTTTTAAGAATCATAAGAACTCTATTGCTACGATACGTAGACATCTGCAAACGCTATTTCCTTGCAAGGAAGTGTCGCATTTACATTCATTTGAATCGTAGACGAGGAATGCATAACACTTCGCAATGAATATTATATCTTATCATGAAACATAGATATGAGATGCAATATCTCGTTTTAAGAAGCATTTGAACTCTATTGCTTCGATACGTAGACATCTGCAAACGCTATTTCCTTGCAAGGAAGTGTCGCATTTACATTCATTTGATGTGTAGACGAGGAATACATAACACTTCGCAAATAATATTATATCTTACCATGAAACATAGAAATGAGATGCGATATCGCGTTTTAAGAATCATAAGAGCTCTATTGCTACGATACGTAGACATCTGCAAACGCTATTTCCTTGCAAAGAAGTGTCGCATTTACATTCATTTGAAGTGTAGACGAGGAATACATAACACTTCGCAAATAATATTATATCTTACCATGAAACATAGAAATGAGAAGCGATATCGCGTTTTAAGAATCATAAGAACTCTATTGCTACGATACGTAGACATCTGCAAACGCTATTTCCTTGCAAAGAAGTGTCGCATTTACACTCATTTGAAGTGTAGACGAGGAATACATAACACTTCGCAAATCATATTATATGTTACCATGAAACATCGAAATGAGTTGCGATATCGCGTTTTAAGAATCATAAGAACACTATTGCTACGATACGTAGGCATCTGCAAACGCTATTTCCTTGCAAGGAAGTGTCGCATTTACATTCATTTGAAGTGTAGACGTGGAATACATAACACTCCGCAAATGATATTATATCTTACCATGAAACATAGAAATGAGATGCGATATCGCCTTTTAAGAAGCATTAGAAATCCATTGCTACGATACGTAGACATCTGCAAACGCTATTTCCTTGCAAGGAAGTGTCGCATTTACATTCATTTGAAGTGTAGACGAGGAATACATAACACTTCGCAAATCATATTATATCTTACCATGAAACATAGAAATGAGATGCGATATCGCGTTTTAAGAAGCATTAGAACTCTATTGCTACGATACGTAGACATCTGCAAACGCTATTTCCTTGCAAGGAAGTGTCGCATTTACATTCATTTGAAGTGTAGACGTGGAATACATAACACTCCGCAAATGATATTATATCTTACCATGAAACATAGAAATGAGATGCGATATCGCCTTTTAAGAAGCATTAGAAATCCATTGCTACGATACGTAGACATCTGCAAACGCTATTTCCTTGCAAGGAAGTGTCGCATTTACATTCATTTGAAGTGTAGACGAGGAATACATGACACTTCGCAAATCATATTATATCTTACCATGAAACATAGAAATGAGATGCGATATCGCGTTTTAAGAATCATAAGAACTCTATTGCTACGATACGTAGACATCTGCAAACGCTATTTCCTTGCAAAGAAGTGTCGCATTTACATTCATTTGAAGTGTAGACGAGGAATACATAACACTTCGCAAATCATATTATATCTTACCAGGAAACATAGAAATGAGATGCGATATCGCGTTTTAAGAAGCATTAGAACTCTATTGCTACGATACCTAGACATCTGCAGACGCTATTTCCTAGCAAGGAAGTGTCGCATTTACATTCATTTGAAGTGTAGACGAGGAATAGATAACACTTCGCAAATCATATTATACCTTACCATGAAACATAGAAATGAGTTGCGATATCGCCTTTTAAGAAGCATTAGAAATCCATTGCTACGATACGTAGACATCTGCAAACGCTATTTCCTTGCAAGGAAGTGTCGCATTTACATTCATTTGAAGTGTAGACGAGGAATACATAACACTTCGCAAATCATATTATATCTTACCATGAAACATAGAAATGAGATGCGATATCGCGTTTTAAGAAGCATTAGAACTCTATTGCTACGATACGTAGACATCTGCAAACGCTATTTCCTTGCAAGGAAGTGTCGCATTTACATTCATTTGAAGTGTAGACGAGGAATACATGACACTTCGCAAATCAAATTATATTTTATCATGAAACATAGAAATGAGATGCGATATCGCGTTTTAAGAAGCATTAAAACACTATTGCTACGATAGGTAGACATTTGCAAACGCTATTTCCTTGCAAGGAAGTGTCGCATTTACATTCATTTGAAGTGTAGACGAGGAATACATAACACTTCGCAAATCATATTATATCTTACAATGAAACATAGAAATGGGATGCGATATCGCGTTTTAAGAAGCATTAGAACTCTATTGCTACGATACCTAGACATCTGCAGACGCTATTTCCTAGCAAGGAAGTGTCGCATTTACATTCAGTTGATGTGTAGACGAGGAATACATAACACTTCGCAAATCATATTATATCTTACCATGAAACATAGAAATGAGATGCGATATCGCGTTTTAAGAATCATAAGAACTCTATTGCTACGATACGTAGACATCTGCAAACGCTATTTCCTTGCAAGGAAGTGTCGCATTTACATTCATTTGAAGTGTAGACGAGGAATGCATAACACTTCACAATGAATATTATATCTTATCATGAAACATAGATATGAGATGCAATATCTCGTTTTAAGAAGCATTAGAACTCTATTGCTACGATACCTAGACATCTGCAGACGCTATTTCCTAGCAAGGAAGTGTCGCATTTACATTCATTTGAAGTGTAGACGAGGAATACATGACACTTCGCAAATCATATTATATCTTACCATGAAACATAGAAATGAGATGCGATATCGAGTTTTAAGAATCAAAAGATCTCTATTGCTACGATACGTAGACATCTGCAAACGCTATTTCCTTGCAAGGAAGTGTCGCATTTACATTCATTTGATGTGTAGACGAGGAATACATAACACTTCGCAAATCATATTATATCTTACCATGAAACATAGAAATGAGATGTGATATCTCGTTTTAAGAAGCATTAGAACTCTATTGCTACGATACGTAGACATCTGCAAACGCTATTTCCGTGCAAGGAAGTGTCGCATTTTCATTCATTTGAAGTGTAGACGAGGAATACATGACACTTCGCAAATCATATTATATCTTATCATGAAACATAAAAATGAGATGCGATATCGCGTTTTAAGAAACATTAGAACACTATTGCTACGATAGGTAGACATTTGCAAACGCTATTTCCTTGCAAGGAAGTGTCGCATTTACATTCAGTTGATGTGTAGACGAGGAATACATAACACTTCGCAAATCATATTATATCTTACCATGAAACATAGAAATGAGATGCGATATCGCGTTTTAAAAAGCATTAGAACTCTATTGCTACGATACGTAGACATCTGCAAACTCTATTTCCTTGCAAGGTAGTGTCGCATTTACATTCAATTGAAGTGTAGACGAGGAATACATGACACTTCGCAAATCATATTATATCTTATCATGAAACATAGAAATGAGATGCGATATCGCGTTTTAAGAAGCATTAGAACACTATTGCTACGATAGGTAGACATTTGCAAACGCTATTTCCTAGCAAGGAAGTGTCGCATTTACATTCATTTGAAGTGTAGACGAGGAATACATAACACTTCGCAAGTCATATTATATCTTACCATGAAACATAGAAATGGGATGCGATATCGCGTTTTAAGAAGCATTAGAACTCTATTGCTACGATACCTAGACATCTGCAGACGCTATTTCCTAGCAAGGAAGTGTCGCATTTACATTCAGTTGATGTGTAGACGAGGAATACATAACACTTCGCAAATCATATTATATCTTACCATGAAACATAGAAATGAGATGCGATATCGCGTTTTAAGAATCATAAGAACTCTATTGCTACGATACGTAGACATCTGCAAACGCTATTTCCTTGCAAGGAAGTGTCGCATTTACATTCATTTGAAGTGTAGACGAGGAATGCATAACACTTCACAATGAATATTATATCTTATCATGAAACATAGATATGAGATGCAATATCTCGTTTTAAGAAGCATTAGAACTCTATTGCTACGATACCTAGACATCTGCAGACGCTATTTCCTAGCAAGGAAGTGTCGCATTTACATTCATTTGAAGTGTAGACGAGGAATACATGACACTTCGCAAATCATATTATATCTTACCATGAAACATAGAAATGAGATGCGATATCGAGTTTTAAGAATCAAAAGATCTCTATTGCTACGATACGTAGACATCTGCAAACGCTATTTCCTTGCAAGGAAGTGTCGCATTTACATTCATTTGATGTGTAGACGAGGAATACATAACACTTCGCAAATCATATTATATCTTACCATGAAACATAGAAATGGGATGCGATATCGCGTTTTAAGAAGCATTAGAACTCTATTGCTACGATACCTAGACATCTGCAGACGCTATTTCCTAGCAAGGAAGTGTCGCATTTACATTCAGTTGATGTGTAGACGAGGAATACATAACACTTCGCAAATCATATTATATCTTACCATGAAACATAGAAATGAGATGCGATATCGCGTTTTAAGAATCATAAGAACTCTATTGCTACGATACGTAGACATCTGCAAACGCTATTTCCTTGCAAGGAAGTGTCGCATTTACATTCATTTGAAGTGTAGACGAGGAATGCATAACACTTCACAATGAATATTATATCTTATCATGAAACATAGATATGAGATGCAATATCTCGTTTTAAGAAGCATTTGAACTCTATTGCTTCGATACGTAGACATCTGCAAACGCTATTTCCTTGCAAGGAAGTGTCGCATTTACATTCATTTGATGTGTAGACGAGGAATACATAACACTTCGCAAATAATATTATATCTTACCATGAAACATAGAAATGAGATGCGATATCGCGTTTTAAGAATCATAAGAGCTCTATTGCTACGATACGTAGACATCTGCAAACGCTATTTCCTTGCAAAGAAGTGTCGCATTTACATTCATTTGAAGTGTAGACGAGGAATACATAACACTTCGCAAATAATATTATATCTTACCATGAAACATAGAAATGAGAAGCGATATCGCGTTTTAAGAATCATAAGAACTCTATTGCTACGATACGTAGACATCTGCAAACGCTATTTCCTTGCAAAGAAGTGTCGCATTTACACTCATTTGAAGTGTAGACGAGGAATACATAACACTTCGCAAATCATATTATATGTTACCATGAAACATCGAAATGAGTTGCGATATCGCGTTTTAAGAATCATAAGAACTCTATTGCTACGATACGTAGACATCTGCAAACGCTATTTCCTTGCAAGGAAGTGTCGCATTTACATTCATTTGAAGTGTAGACGTGGAATACATAACACTCCGCAAATGATATTATATCTTACCATGAAACATAGAAATGAGATGCGATATCGCCTTTTAAGAAGCATTAGAAATCCATTGCTACGATACGTAGACATCTGCAAACGCTATTTCCTTGCAAGGAAGTGTCGCATTTACATTCATTTGAAGTGTAGACGAGGAATACATGACACTTCGCAAATCATATTATATCTTACCATGAAACATAGAAATGAGATGCGATATCGCGTTTTAAGAATCATAAGAACTCTATTGCTACGATACGTAGACATCTGCAAACGCTATTTCCTTGCAAAGAAGTGTCGCATTTACATTCATTTGAAGTGTAGACGAGGAATACATAACACTTCGCAAATCATATTATATCTTACCAGGAAACATACAAATGAGATGCGATATCGCGTTTTAAGAAGCATTAGAACTCTATTGCTACGATACCTAGACATCTGCAGACGCTATTTCCTAGCAAGGAAGTGTCGCATTTACATTCATTTGAAGTGTAGACGAGGAATAGATAACACTTCGCAAATCATATTATACCTTACCATGAAACATAGAAATGAGTTGCGATATCGCCTTTTAAGAAGCATTAGAAATCCATTGCTACGATACGTAGACATCTGCAAACGCTATTTCCTTGCAAGGAAGTGTCGCATTTACATTCATTTGAAGTGTAGACGAGGAATACATAACACTTCGCAAATCATATTATATCTTACCATGAAACATAGAAATGAGATGCGATATCGCGTTTTAAGAAGCATTAGAACTCTATTGCTACGATACGTAGACATCTGCAAACGCTATTTCCTTGCAAGGAAGTGTCGCATTTACATTCATTTGAAGTGTAGACGAGGAATACATGACACTTCGCAAATCAAATTATATTTTATCATGAAACATAGAAATGAGATGCGATATCGCGTTTTAAGAAGCATTAAAACACTATTGCTACGATAGGTAGACATTTGCAAACGCTATTTCCTTGCAAGGAAGTGTCGCATTTACATTCATTTGAAGTGTAGACGAGGAATACATAACACTTCGCAAGTCATATTATATCTTACCATGAAACATAGAAATGAGATGCGATATCGCGTTTTAAGAAGCATTAGAACTCTATTGCTACGATACGTAGACATCTGCAAACGCTATTTCCTTGCAAGGAAGTGTCGCATTTACATTCATTTGATGTGTAGACGAGGAATACATAACACTTCGCAAATCATATTATATCTTACCATGAAACATAGAAATGAGATGCGATATCGCGTTTTAAGAAGCATTAGAACTCTATTGCTACGATACGTAGACATCTGCAAACGCTATTTCCTTGCAAGGAAGTGTCGCATTTACATTCATTTGAAGTGTAGACGAGGAATACATGACACTTCGCAAATCATATTATATCTTATCATGAAACATAGAAATGAGATGCGATATCGCGTTTTAAGAAGCATTAGAACACTATTGCTACGATAGGTAGACATTTGCAAACGCTATTTCCTTGCAAGGAAGTGTCGCATTTACATTCAGTTGATGTGTAGACGAGGAATACATAACACTTCGCAAATCATATTATATCTTACCATGAAACATAGAAATGAGATGCGATATCGCGTTTTAAGAATCATAAGAACTCTATTGCTACGATACGTAGACATCTGCAAACGCTATTTCCTTGCAAGGAAGTGTCGCATTTACATTCATTTGAAGTGTAGACGAGGAATGCATAACACTTCACAATGAATATTATATCTTATCATGAAACATAGATATGAGATGCAATATCTCGTTTTAAGAAGCATTAGAACTCTATTGCTACGATACCTAGACATCTGCAGACGCTATTTCCTAGCAAGGAAGTGTCGCATTTAAATTCATTTGAAGTGTAGACGAGGAATACATGACACTTCGCAAATCATATTATATCTTACCATGAAACATAGAAATGAGATGCGATATCGCGTTTTAAGAAGCATTAGAACTCTATTGCTACTATACGTAGACATCTGCAAACGCTATTTCCTTGCAAGGAAGTGTCGCATTTACATTCATTTGAAGTGTAGACGAGGAATACATGACACTTCGCAAATCATATTATATCTTACCATGAAACATATAAATGAGATGCGATATCGCGTTTTAAGAAGCATTAGAACTCTATTGCTACTATACGTAGACATCTGCAAACGCTATTTCCTTGCAAGGAAGTGTCGCATTTACATTCATTTGAAGTGTAGACGAGGAATACATGACACTTCGCAAATCATATTATATCTTACCATGAAACATATAAATGAGATGCGATATCGCGTTTTAAGAATCATAAGAACTCTATTGCTACGATACGTAGACATCTGCAAACGCTATTTCCTTGCAAGGAAGTGTCGCATTTACATTCATTTGAATCGTAGACGAGGAATGCATAACACTTCGCAATGAATATTATATCTTATCATGAAACATAAATATGAGATGCAATATCTCGTTTTAAGAAGCATTTGAACTCTATTGCTTCGATACGTAGACATCTGCAAACGCTATTTCCTTGCAAGGAAGTGTCGCATTTACATTCATTTGATGTGTAGACGAGGAATACATGACACTTCGCAAATCATATTATATCTTACCATGAAACATAGAAATGAGATGCGATATCGCGTTTTAAGAAGCATTAGAACTCTATTGCTACGATACGTAGACATCTGCAAACGCTATTTCCTTGCAAGGAAGTGTCGCATTTACATTCATTTGATGTGTAGACGAGGAATACATAACACTTCGCAAATCATATTATATCTTACCATGAAACATAGAAATGAGATGCGATATCGCGTTTTAAGAAGCATTAGAACTCTATTGCTACGATACGTAGACATCTGCAAACGCTATTTCCTTGCAAGGAAGTGTCGCATTTACATTCATTTGAAGTGTAGACGAGGAATACATGACACTTCGCAAATCATATTATATCTTATCATGAAACATAGAAATGAGATGCGATATCGCGTTTTAAGAAGCATTAGAACACTATTGCTACGATAGGTAGACATTTGCAAACGCTATTTCCTTGCAAGGAAGTGTCGCATTTACATTCAGTTGATGTGTAGACGAGGAATACATAACACTTCGCAAATCATATTATATCTTACCATGAAACATAGAAATGAGATGCGATATCGCGTTTTAAGAATCATAAGAACTCTATTGCTACGATACGTAGACATCTGCAAACGCTATTTCCTTGCAAGGAAGTGTCGCATTTACATTCATTTGAAGTGTAGACGAGGAATGCATAACACTTCACAATGAATATTATATCTTATCATGAAACATAGATATGAGATGCAATATCGCGTTTTAAGAAGCATTAGAACTCTATTGCTACGATACGTAGACATCTGCAAACGCTATTTCCTTGCAAGGAAGTGTCGCATTTACATTCATTTGAAGTGTAGACGAGGAATACATGACACTTCGCAAATCAAATTATATTTTATCATGAAACATAGAAATGAGATGCGATATCGCGTTTTAAGAAGCATTAAAACACTATTGCTACGATAGGTAGACATTTGCAAACGCTATTTCCTTGCAAGGAAGTGTCGCATTTACATTCATTTGAAGTGTAGACGAGGAATACATAACACTTCGCAAGTCATATTATATCTTACCATGAAACATAGAAATGAGATGCGATATCGCGTTTTAAGAAGCATTAGAACTCTATTGCTACGATACGTAGACATCTGCAAACGCTATTTCCTTGCAAGGAAGTGTCGCATTTACATTCATTTGATGTGTAGACGAGGAATACATAACACTTCGCAAATCATATTATATCTTACCATGAAACATAGAAATGAGATGCGATATCGCGTTTTAAGAAGCATTAGAACTCTATTGCTACGATACGTAGACATCTGCAAACGCTATTTCCTTGCAAGGAAGTGTCGCATTTACATTCATTTGAAGTGTAGACGAGGAATACATGACACTTCGCAAATCATATTATATCTTATCATGAAACATAGAAATGAGATGCGATATCGCGTTTTAAGAAGCATTAGAACACTATTGCTACGATAGGTAGACATTTGCAAACGCTATTTCCTTGCAAGGAAGTGTCGCATTTACATTCAGTTGATGTGTAGACGAGGAATACATAACACTTCGCAAATCATATTATATCTTACCATGAAACATAGAAATGAGATGCGATATCGCGTTTTAAGAATCATAAGAACTCTATTGCTACGATACGTAGACATCTGCAAACGCTATTTCCTTGCAAGGAAGTGTCGCATTTACATTCATTTGAAGTGTAGACGAGGAATGCATAACACTTCACAATGAATATTATATCTTATCATGAAACATAGATATGAGATGCAATATCTCGTTTTAAGAAGCATTAGAACTCTATTGCTACGATACCTAGACATCTGCAGACGCTATTTCCTAGCAAGGAAGTGTCGCATTTAAATTCATTTGAAGTGTAGACGAGGAATACATGACACTTCGCAAATCATATTATATCTTACCATGAAACATAGAAATGAGATGCGATATCGCGTTTTAAGAAGCATTAGAACTCTATTGCTACTATACGTAGACATCTGCAAACGCTATTTCCTTGCAAGGAAGTGTCGCATTTACATTCATTTGAAGTGTAGACGAGGAATACATGACACTTCGCAAATCATATTATATCTTACCATGAAACATATAAATGAGATGCGATATCGCGTTTTAAGAAGCATTAGAACTCTATTGCTACTATACGTAGACATCTGCAAACGCTATTTCCTTGCAAGGAAGTGTCGCATTTACATTCATTTGAAGTGTAGACGAGGAATACATGACACTTCGCAAATCATATTATATCTTACCATGAAACATATAAATGAGATGCGATATCGCGTTTTAAGAATCATAAGAACTCTATTGCTACGATACGTAGACATCTGCAAACGCTATTTCCTTGCAAGGAAGTGTCGCATTTACATTCATTTGAATCGTAGACGAGGAATGCATAACACTTCGCAATGAATATTATATCTTATCATGAAACATAAATATGAGATGCAATATCTCGTTTTAAGAAGCATTTGAACTCTATTGCTTCGATACGTAGACATCTGCAAACGCTATTTCCTTGCAAGGAAGTGTCGCATTTACATTCATTTGATGTGTAGACGAGGAATACATGACACTTCGCAAATCATATTATATCTTACCATGAAACATAGAAATGAGATGCGATATCGCGTTTTAAGAAGCATTAGAACTCTATTGCTACGATACGTAGACATCTGCAAACGCTATTTCCTTGCAAGGAAGTGTCGCATTTACATTCATTTGATGTGTAGACGAGGAATACATAACACTTCGCAAATCATATTATATCTTACCATGAAACATAGAAATGAGATGCGATATCGCGTTTTAAGAAGCATTAGAACTCTATTGCTACGATACGTAGACATCTGCAAACGCTATTTCCTTGCAAGGAAGTGTCGCATTTACATTCATTTGAAGTGTAGACGAGGAATACATGACACTTCGCAAATCATATTATATCTTATCATGAAACATAGAAATGAGATGCGATATCGCGTTTTAAGAAGCATTAGAACACTATTGCTACGATAGGTAGACATTTGCAAACGCTATTTCCTTGCAAGGAAGTGTCGCATTTACATTCAGTTGATGTGTAGACGAGGAATACATAACACTTCGCAAATCATATTATATCTTACCATGAAACATAGAAATGAGATGCGATATCGCGTTTTAAGAATCATAAGAACTCTATTGCTACGATACGTAGACATCTGCAAACGCTATTTCCTTGCAAGGAAGTGTCGCATTTACATTCATTTGAAGTGTAGACGAGGAATGCATAACACTTCACAATGAATATTATATCTTATCATGAAACATAGATATGAGATGCAATATCTCGTTTTAAGAAGCATTAGAACTCTATTGCTACGATACCTAGACATCTGCAGACGCTATTTCCTAGCAAGGAAGTGTCGCATTTAAATTCATTTGAAGTGTAGACGAGGAATACATGACACTTCGCAAATCATATTATATCTTACCATGAAACATAGAAATGAGATGCGATATCGCGTTTTAAGAAGCATTAGAACTCTATTGCTACTATACGTAGACATCTGCAAACGCTATTTCCTTGCAAGGAAGTGTCGCATTTACATTCATTTGAAGTGTAGACGAGGAATACATGACACTTCGCAAATCATATTATATCTTACCATGAAACATATAAATGAGATGCGATATCGCGTTTTAAGAAGCATTAGAACTCTATTGCTACTATACGTAGACATCTGCAAACGCTATTTCCTTGCAAGGAAGTGTCGCATTTACATTCATTTGAAGTGTAGACGAGGAATACATGACACTTCGCAAATCATATTATATCTTACCATGAAACATATAAATGAGATGCGATATCGCGTTTTAAGAATCATAAGAACTCTATTGCTACGATACGTAGACATCTGCAAACGCTATTTCCTTGCAAGGAAGTGTCGCATTTACATTCATTTGAATCGTAGACGAGGAATGCATAACACTTCGCAATGAATATTATATCTTATCATGAAACATAAATATGAGATGCAATATCTCGTTTTAAGAAGCATTTGAACTCTATTGCTTCGATACGTAGACATCTGCAAACGCTATTTCCTTGCAAGGAAGTGTCGCATTTACATTCATTTGATGTGTAGACGAGGAATACATGACACTTCGCAAATCATATTATATCTTACCATGAAACATAGAAATGAGATGCGATATCGCGTTTTAAGAATCATAAGAACTCTATTGCTACGATACGTAGACATCTGCAAGCGCTATTTCCTTGCAAGGAAGTGTCGCATTTACATTCATTTGATGTGTAGACGAGGAATACATAACACTTCGCAAATCATATTATATCTTACCATGAAACATAGAAATGAGATGCGATATCGCGTTTTAAGAATCATAAGAACTCTATTGCTACGATACGTAGACATCTGCAAACGCTATTTCCTTGCAAGGAAGTGTTGCATTTACATTCATTTGAAGTGTAGACGTGGAATACATAACACTCCGCAAATGATATTATATCTTACCATGAAACATAGAAATGAGATGCGATATCGCGTTTTAAGAATCATACGAACTCTATTGCAACGATACGTAGACATCTGCAAACGCTATTTCCTTGCAAAGAAGTGTCGCATTTACATTCATTTGAAGTGTAGACGAGGAATACATAACACTTCGCAAATCATATTATACCTTACCATGAAACATAGAAATGAGATGCGATATCGCCTTTTAAGAAGCATTAGAAATCCATTGCTACGATACGTAGACATCTGCAAACGCTATTTCCTTGCAAGGAAGTGTCGCATTTACATTCATTTGAAGTGTAGACGAGGAATACATGACACTTCGCAAATCATATTATATCTTACCATGAAACATAGAAATGAGATGCGATATCGCGTTTTAAGAATCATAAGAACTCTATTGCTACGATACGTAGACATCTGCAAACGCTATTTCCTTGCAAGGAAGTCGCATTTACATTCATTTGAAGTGTAGACGAGGAATACATGACACTTCGCAAATCATATTATATCTTACCATGAAACATAGAAATGAGATGCGATATCGCGTTTTAAGAATCATAAGAACTCTATTGCTACGATACGTAGACATCTGCAAACGCTATTTCCTTGCAAGGAAGTCGCATTTACATTCATTTGAAGTGTAGACGAGGAATACATGACACTTCGCAAATCATATTATATCTTACCATGAAACATAGAAATGAGATGCGATATCGCGTTTTAAGAATCATAAGAACTCTATTGCTACGATACGTAGACATCTGCAAACGCTATTTCCTTGCAAGGAAGTCGCATTTACATTCATTTGACTTGTAGACGAGGAATACATGACACTTCGCAAATCATATTATATCTTATCATGAAACATAGAAATGAGATGCGATATCGCGTTCTAAGAAGCATTAGAACTCTATTGCTACGATACGTAGACATCTGCAAACGCTATTTCCCTGCAAGGAAGTGTCGCATTTACATTCATTTGATGTGTAGACGAGGAATACATAACACTTCGCAAATCATATTATATCTTACCATGAAACATAGAAATGAGATGCGATATCGCGTTCTAAGAATCATAAGAACTTTATTGCTACGATACGTAGACATCTGCAAACGCTATTTCCTTGCAAAGATGTGTCGCATTTACATTCATTTGATGTGTAGACGAGGAATACATAACACTTCGCAAATCATATTATATCTTACCATGAAACATAGAAATGAGATGCGATATCGCGTTTTAAGAAGCATTAGAACTCTATTGCTACGATACGTAGACATCTGCAAACGCTATTTCCCTGCAAGGAAGTGTCGCATTTACATTCATTTGAAGTGTAGACGTGGAATACATAACACTTCGCAAATCATATTATATCTTACCATGAAACATAGAAATGAGATGCGATATCGCGTTTTAAGAAGCATTAGAACTCTATTGCTACGATACGTAGACATCTGCAAACGCTATTTCCTTGCAAGGAAGTGTCGCATTTACATTCATTTGAAGTGTAGACGAGGAATACATGACACTTCGCAAATCATATTATATCTTATCATGAAACATAGAAATGAGATGCGATATCGCGTTTTAAGAAGCATTAGAACACTATTGCTACGATAGGTAGACATTTGCAAACGCTATTTCCTTGCAAGGAAGTGTCGCATTTACATTCATTTGAAGTGTAGACGAGGAATACATAACACTTCGCAAATCATATTATATCTTACCATGAAACATAGAAATGAGATGCGATATCGCGTTTTAAGAAGCATTAGAACTCTATTGCTACGATACGTAGACATCTGCAAACGCTATTTCCTTGCAAGGAAGTGTCGCATTTACATTCATTTGAAGTGTAGACGAGGAATACATGACACTTCGCAAATCATATAATATCTTACCATGAAACATAGAAATGAGATGCGATATCGCGTTTTAAGAATCAAAAGATCTCTATTGCTACGATACGTAGACATCTGCAAACGCTATTTCCTTGCAAGGAAGTGTCGCATTTACATTCATTTGATGTGTAGACGAGGAATACATAACACTTCGCAAATCATATTATATCTTACCATGAAACATTGAAATGAGATGCGATATCGCGTTTTAAGAAGCATTAGAACTCTATTGCTACGATACGTAGACATCTGCAAACGCTATTTCCCTGCAAGGAAGTGTCGCATTTACATTCATTTGATGTGTAGACGAGGAATACATAACACTTCGCAAATCATATTATATCTTACCATGAAACATAGAAATGAGATGCGATATCGAGTTCTAAGAATCATAAGAACTTTATTGCTACGATACGTAGACATCTGCAAACGCTATTTCCTTGCAAAGATGTGTCGCATTTACATTCATTTGATGTGTAGACGAGGAATACATAACACTTCGCAAATCATATTATATCTTACCATGAAACATAGAAATGAGATGCGATATCGCGTTCTAAGAATCATAAGAACTCTATTGCTACGATACGTAGACATCTGCAAACGCTATTTCCTTGCAAGGAAGTGTCGCATTTACATTCATTTGAAGTGTAGACGAGGAATACATGACACTTCGCAAATCATATTATATCTTATCATGAAACATAGAAATGAGATGCGATATCGCGTTTTAAGAAGCATTAGAACACTATTGCTACGATAGGTAGACATTTGCAAACGCTATTTCCTTGCAAGGAAGTGTCGCATTTACATTCATTTGAAGTGTAGATGAGGAATACATAACACTTCGCAAATCATATTATATCTTACCATGAAACATAGAAATGAGATGCGATATCGCGTTTTAAGAATCAAAAGATCTCTATTGCTACGATACGTACACATCTTCAAACGCTATTTCCTTGCAAGGGAGTGTCGCATTTACATTCATTTGATGTGTAGACGAGGAATACATAACACTTCGCAAATCATATTATATCTTACCATGAAACATAGAAATGAGATGCGATATCGCGTTTTAAGAAGCATTAGAACTCTATTGCTACGATACGTAGACATCTGCAAACGCTATTTCCCTGCAAGGAAGTGTCGCATTTACATTCATTTGATGTGTAAACGAGGAATACATAACACTTCGCAAATCATATTATATCTTACCATGAAACATAGAAATGAGATGCGATATCGCGTTCTAAGAATCATAAGAACTTTATTGCTACGATACGTAGACATCTGCAAACGCTATTTCCTTGCAAAGATGTGTCGCATTTACATTCATTTGATGTGTAGACGAGGAATACATAACACTTCGCAAATCATATTATATCTTACCATGAAACATAGAAATGAGATGCGATATCGCGTTTTAAGAAGCATTAGAACTCTATTGCTACGATACGTAGACATCTGCAAACGCTATTTCCCTGCAAGGAAGTGTCGCATTTAGATTCATTTGAAGTGTAGACGAGGAATACATAACACTTCGCAAATCATATTATACCTTACCATGAAACATAGAAATGAGATGCGATATCGCCTTTTAAGAAGCATTAGAAATCCATTGCTACTATACGTAGACATCTGCAAACGCTATTTCCTTGCAACCAAGTGTCGCATTTACATTCATTTGAAGTGTAGACGAGGAGTACATAACACTTCGCAAATCATATTATATCTTACCATGAAAAATAGAAATGAGATGCGATATCGCGTTTTAAGAATCATAAGAACTCTATTGCTGCGATACGTAGACATCTGCAAGCGCTATTTCCTTGCAAGGAAGTGTCGCATTTACATTCAGTTCATGTGTAGACGAGGAATACATAACACTTCGCAAATCATATTATATCTTACCGTGAAACATAGAAATGAGATGCGATATCGCGTTTTAAGAAGCATTAGAACTCTATTGCTACGATACGTAGACATCTGCAAACGCTATTTCCTTGCAAGGAAGTGTCGCATTTACATTCATTTGAAGTGTAGACGAGGAATACATGACACTTCGCAAATCATATTATATCTTATCATGAAACATAGAAATGAGATGCGATATCGCGTTTTAAGAAGCATTAGAACACTATTGCTACGATAGGTAGACATTTGCAAACGCTATTTCCTTGCAAGGAAGTGTCGCATTTACATTCAGTTGATGTGTAGACGAGGAATACATAACACTTCGCAAATCATATTATATCTTACCATGAAACATAGAAATGAGATGCGATATCGCGTTTTAAGAAGCATTAGTACTCTATTGCTACGATACGTAGACATCTGCAAACGCTATTTCCTTGCAAGGAAGTGTCGCATTTACATTCATTTGAAGTGTAGAGGAGGAATACATGACACTTCGCAAATCATATTATATCTTATCATGAAACATAGAAATGAGATGCGATATCGCGTTTTAAGAAGCATTAGAACACTATTGCTACGATAGGTAGACATTTGCAAACGCTATTTCCTTGCATGGAAGTGTCGCATTTACATTCATTTGAAGTGTAGACGAGGAATACATAACACTTCGCAAATCATATTATATCTTACCATGAAACATAGAAATGAGATGCGATATCGCGTTTTAAGAAGCATTAGAACTCTATTGCTACGATACGTAGACATCTGCAAACGCTATTTCCTTGCAAGGAAGTGTCGTATTTACATTCATTTGAAGTGTAGACGAGGAATACATGACGCTTCGCAAATCATATTATATCTTATCATGATACATAGAAATGAGATGCGATATCGCGTTTTAAGAAGCATTAGAACACTATTGCTACGACAGGTAGACATTTGCAAACGCTATTTCCTTGCAAGGAAGTGTCGCGTTTACATTCATTTGAAGTGTAGACGAGGAATACATAACACATCGCGAATCATATTATATCTTACCATGAAACATAGAAATGAGATGCGATATCGCGTTTTAAGGAGCATTAGAACTCTATTGCTACGATACCTAGACATCTGCAGACGCTATTTCCTTGCAAGGAAGTGTCGCATTTACATTCATTTGAAGTGTAGACGAGGAATACATAACACTTCGCAAATCATTTTATATCTTACCATGAAACATAGAAATGGGATGCGATCTCGCGTTTTAAGAAGCATTAGAAATCTATTGCTACGATACGTAGGCATCTGCAAACGCTATTTCCTAGCGAGAAAGTGTCGCATTCACATTCATTTGAAGTGTAGACGAGGAAAACATAACACTTCGCAAATCATATTATATCTTACCATGAAACATAGAAATGAGATGCGATATCGCGTTTTAAGAAGCATTAGAACTCTATTGCTACGATACGTAGACATTTGCAAACGCTATTTCCTTGCAAGGAAGTGTCGCATTTACATTCATTTGAAGTGTAGACGAGGAATACATAACACTTCGCAAATCATATTATATCTTACCATGAAACATAGAAATGAGATGCGATGTCGCGTTTTAAGAAGCATTAGAACTCTATTGCTACGATACCTAGACATCTGCAGACGCTATTTCCTAGCAAGGAAGTGTCGCATTTACATTCATTTGAAGTGTAGACGAGGAATACATAACACTTCGCAAGTCATATTATATCTTACCATGAAACATAGAAATGAGATGCGATATCGCGTTTTAAGAATCATAAGAACTCTATTGCTACGATACGTAGACATCTGCGAACGCTATTTCCTTGCAAGGAAGTGTCGCATTTACATTCATTTGAAGTGTAGACGAGGAATACATGACACTTCGCAAATCATATTATATCTTATCATGAAACATAGAAATGAGATGCGATATCGCGTTTTAAGAAGCATTAGAACACTATTGCTACGATAGGTAGACATTTGCAAACGCTATTTCCTTGCAAGGAAGTGTCGCATTTACATTCATTTGAAGTGTAGATGAGGAATACATAACACTTCGCAAATCATATTATATCTTACCATGAAACATAGAAATGAGATGCGATATCGCGTTTTAAGAATCAAAAGATCTCTATTGCTACGATACGTACACATCTTCAAACGCTATTTCCTTGCAAGGGAGTGTCGCATTTACATTCATTTGATGTGTAGACGAGGAATACATAACACTTCGCAAATCATATTATATCTTACCATGAAACATAGAAATGAGATGCGATATCGCGTTTTAAGAAGCATTAGAACTCTATTGCTACGATACGTAGACATCTGCAAACGCTATTTCCCTGCAAGGAAGTGTCGCATTTACATTCATTTGATGTGTAAACGAGGAATACATAACACTTCGCAAATCATATTATATCTTACCATGAAACATAGAAATGAGATGCGATATCGCGTTCTAAGAATCATAAGAACTCTATTGCTACGATACGTAGACATCTGCAAACGCTATTTCCTTGCAAGGAAGTGTCGCATTTACATTCATTTGAAGTGTAGACGTGGAATACATAACACTCCGCAAATGATATTATATCTTACCATTAAACATAGAAATGAGATGCGATATCGCGTTTTAAGAATCATAAGAACTCTATTGCAACGATACGTAGACATCTGCAAACGCTATTTCCTTGCAAAGAAGTGTCGCATTTACATTCATTTGAAGTGTAGACGAGGAATACATAACACTTCGCAAATCATATTATACCTTACCATGAAACATAGAAATGAGATGCGATATCGCCTTTTAAGAAGCATTAGAAATCCATTGCTACGATACGTAGACATCTGCAAACGCTATTTCCTTGCAAGGAAGTGTCGCATTTACATTCATTTGAAGTGTAGACGAGGAATACATGACACTTCGCAAATCGTATTATATCTTACCATGGAACATAGAAATGAGATGCGATATCGCGTTTTAAGAATCATAAGAACTCTATTGCTACGATACGTAGACATCTGCAAACGCTATTTCCTTGCAAGGAAGTGTCGCATTTACATTCATTTGAATCGTAGACGAGGAATGCATAACACTTCGCAATGAATATTATATCTTATCATGAAACATAGATATGAGATGCAATATCTCGTTTTAAGAAGCATTTGAACTCTATTGCTTCGATACGTAGACATCTGCAAACGCTATTTCCTTGCAAGGAAGTGTCGCATTTACATTCATTTGATGTGTAGACGAGGAATACATGACACTTCGCAAATAATATTATATCTTACCATGAAACATAGAAATGAGATGCGATATCGCGTTTTAAGAATCATAAGAACTCTATTGCTACGATACGTAGACATCTGCAAACGCTATTTCCTTGCAAAGAAGTGTCGCATTTACATTCATTTGAAGTGTAGACGAGGAGTACATAACACTTCGCAAATCATATTATATCTTACCATGAAAAATAGAAATGAGATGCGATATCGCGTTTTAAGAATCATAAGAACTCTATTGCTGCGATACGTAGACATCTGCAAGCGCTATTTCCTTGCAAGGAAGAGTCGCATTTACATTCAGTTCATGTGTAGACGAGGAATACATAACACTTCGCAAATCATATTATATCTTACCGTGAAACATAGAAATGAGATGCGATATCGCGTTTTAAGAAGCATTAGAACTCTATTGCTACGATACGTAGACATCTGCAAACGCTATTTCCTTGCAAGGAAGTGTCGCATTTACATTCATTTGAAGTGTAGACGAGGAATACATGACACTTCGCAAATCATATTACATCTTATCATGAAACATAGAAATGAGATGCGATATCGCGTTCTAAGAATCATAAGAACTCTATTGCTACGATACGTAGACATCTGCAAACGCTATTTCCTTGCAAGGAAGTGTCGCATTTACATTCATTTGAAGTGTAGACGTGGAATACATAACACTCCGCAAATGATATTATATCTTACCATGAAACATAGAAATGAGATGCGATATCGCGTTTTAAGAATCATAAGAACTCTATTGCAACGATACGTAGACATCTGCAAACGCTATTTCCTTGCAAAGAAGTGTCGCATTTAGATTCATTTGAAGTGTAGACGAGGAATACATAACACTTCGCAAATCATATTATACCTTACCATGAAACATAGAAATGAGATGCGATATCGCCTTTTAAGAAGCATTAGAAATCCATTGCTACGATACGTAGACATCTGCAAACGCTATTTCCTTGCAAGGAAGTGTCGCATTTACATTCATTTGAAGTGTAGACGAGGAGTACATAACACTTCGCAAATCATATTATATCTTACCATGAAAAATAGAAATGAGATGCG
Source organism: Xylocopa sonorina (assembly GCF_050948175.1). Lineage (NCBI taxonomy): Eukaryota > Metazoa > Arthropoda > Insecta > Hymenoptera > Apidae > Xylocopa > Xylocopa sonorina. Next base: position 278,440 of record NW_027490388.1, on the reverse strand, counting down.
ATATCGCATTTTAAGAATCATAAGAACTCTATTGCTGCGATACGTAGACATCTGCAAGCGCTATTTCCTTGCAAGGAAGTGTCGCATTTACATTCAGTTCATGTGTAGACGAGGAATACATAACACTTCGCAAATCATATTATATCTTACCGTGAAACATAGAAATGAGATGCGATATCGCGTTTTAAGAAGCATTAGAACTCTATTGCTACGATACGTAGACATCTGCAAACGCTATTTCCTTGCAAGGAAGTGTCGCATTTACATTCATTTGAAGTGTAGACGAGGAATACATGACACTTCGCAAATCATATTATATCTTATCATGAAACATAGAAATGAGATGCGATATCGCGTTTTAAGAAGCATTAGAACACTATTGCTACGATAGGTAGACATTTGCAAACGCTATTTCCTTGCAAGGAAGTGTCGCATTTACATTCAGTTGATGTGTAGACGAGGAATACATAACACTTCGCAAATCATATTATATCTTACCATGAAACATAGAAATGAGATGCGATATCGCGTTTTAAGAAGCATTAGTACTCTATTGCTACGATACGTAGACATCTGCAAACGCTATTTCCTTGCAAGGAAGTGTCGCATTTACATTCATTTGAAGTGTAGAGGAGGAATACATGACACTTCGCAAATCATATTATATCTTATCATGAAACATAGAAATGAGATGCGATATCGCGTTTTAAGAAGCATTAGAACACTATTGCTACGATAGGTAGACATTTGCAAACGCTATTTCCTTGCATGGAAGTGTCGCATTTACATTCATTTGAAGTGTAGACGAGGAATACATAACACTTCGCAAATCATATTATATCTTACCATGAAACATAGAAATGAGATGCGATATCGCGTTTTAAGAAGCATTAGAACTCTATTGCTACGATACGTAGACATCTGCAAACGCTATTTCCTTGCAAGGAAGTGTCGTATTTACATTCATTTGAAGTGTAGACGAGGAATACATGACGCTTCGCAAATCATATTATATCTTATCATGATACATAGAAATGAGATGCGATATCGCGTTTTAAGAAGCATTAGAACACTATTGCTACGACAGGTAGACATTTGCAAACGCTATTTCCTTGCAAGGAAGTGTCGCGTTTACATTCATTTGAAGTGTAGACGAGGAATACATAACACATCGCGAATCATATTATATCTTACCATGAAACATAGAAATGAGATGCGATATCGCGTTTTAAGGAGCATTAGAACTCTATTGCTACGATACCTAGACATCTGCAGACGCTATTTCCTTGCAAGGAAGTGTCGCATTTACATTCATTTGAAGTGTAGACGAGGAATACATAACACTTCGCAAATCATTTTATATCTTACCATGAAACATAGAAATGGGATGCGATCTCGCGTTTTAAGAAGCATTAGAAATCTATTGCTACGATACGTAGGCATCTGCAAACGCTATTTCCTAGCGAGAAAGTGTCGCATTCACATTCATTTGAAGTGTAGACGAGGAAAACATAACACTTCGCAAATCATATTATATCTTACCATGAAACATAGAAATGAGATGCGATATCGCGTTTTAAGAAGCATTAGAACTCTATTGCTACGATACGTAGACATTTGCAAACGCTATTTCCTTGCAAGGAAGTGTCGCATTTACATTCATTTGAAGTGTAGATGAGGAATACATAACACTTCGCAAATCATATTATATCTTACCATGAAACATAGAAATGAGATGCGATATCGCGTTTTAAGAATCAAAAGATCTCTATTGCTACGATACGTACACATCTTCAAACGCTATTTCCTTGCAAGGGAGTGTCGCATTTACATTCATTTGATGTGTAGACGAGGAATACATAACACTTCGCAAATCATATTATATCTTACCATGAAACATAGAAATGAGATGCGATATCGCGTTTTAAGAAGCATTAGAACTCTATTGCTACGATACGTAGACATCTGCAAACGCTATTTCCCTGCAAGGAAGTGTCGCATTTACATTCATTTGATGTGTAAACGAGGAATACATAACACTTCGCAAATCATATTATATCTTACCATGAAACATAGAAATGAGATGCGATATCGCGTTCTAAGAATCATAAGAACTTTATTGCTACGATACGTAGACATCTGCAAACGCTATTTCCTTGCAAAGATGTGTCGCATTTACATTCTTTTGATGTGTAGACGAGGAATACATAACACTTCGCAAATCATATTATATCTTACCATGAAACATAGAAATGAGATGCGATATCGCGTTTTAAGAAGCATTAGAACTCTATTGCTACGATACGTAGACATCTGCAAACGCTATTTCCCTGCAAGGAAGTGTCGCATTTACATTCATTTGATGTGTAAACGAGGAATACATAACACTTCGCAAATCATATTATATCTTACCATGAAACATAGAAATGAGATGCGATATCGCGTTCTAAGAATCATAAGAACTCTATTGCTACGATACGTAGACATCTGCAAACGCTATTTCCTTGCAAGGAAGTGTCGCATTTACATTCATTTGAAGTGTAGACGTGGAATACATAACACTCCGCAAATGATATTATATCTTACCATGAAACATAGAAATGAGATGCGATATCGCGTTTTAAGAATCATAAGAACTCTATTGCAACGATACGTAGACATCTGCAAACGCTATTTCCTTGCAAAGAAGTGTCGCATTTAGATTCATTTGAAGTGTAGACGAGGAATACATAACACTTCGCAAATCATATTATACCTTACCATGAAACATAGAAATGAGATGCGATATCGCCTTTTAAGAAGCATTAGAAATCCATTGCTACTATACGTAGACATCTGCAAACGCTATTTCCTTGCAACGAAGTGTCGCATTTACATTCATTTGAAGTGTAGACGAGGAGTACATAACACTTCGCAAATCATATTATATCTTACCATGAAAAATAGAAATGAGATGCGATATCGCGTTTTAAGAATCATAAGAACTCTATTGCTGCGATACGTAGACATCTGCAAGCGCTATTTCCTTGCAAGGAAGTGTCGCATTTACATTCAGTTCATGTGTAGACGAGGAATACATAACACTTCGCAAATCATATTATATCTTACCGTGAAACATAGAAATGAGATGCGATATCGCGTTTTAAGAAGCATAAGAACTCTATTGCTACGATACGTAGACATCTGCAAACGCTATTTCCTTGCAAGGAAGTGTCGCATTTACATTCATTTGAAGTGTAGACGAGGAATACATGACACTTCGCAAATCATATTATATCTTATCATGAAACATAGAAATGAGATGCGATATCGCGTTTTAAGAAGCATTAGAACACTATTGCTACGATAGGTAGACATTTGCAAACGCTATTTCCCTGCAAGGAAGTGTCGCATTTACATTCATTTGATGTGTAAACGAGGAATACATAACACTTCGCAAATCATATTATATCTTACCATGAAACATAGAAATGAGATGCGATATCGCGTTCTAAGAATCATAAGAACTTTATTGCTACGATACGTAGACATCTGCAAACGCTATTTCCTTGCAAAGATGTGTCGCATTTACATTCTTTTGATGTGTAGACGAGGAATACATAACACTTCGCAAATCATATTATATCTTACCATGAAACATAGAAATGAGATGCGATATCGCGTTTTAAGAAGCATTAGAACTCTATTGCTACGATACGTAGACATCTGCAAACGCTATTTCCCTGCAAGGAAGTGTCGCATTTACATTCATTTGATGTGTAAACGAGGAATACATAACACTTCGCAAATCATATTATATCTTACCATGAAACATAGAAATGAGATGCGATATCGCGTTCTAAGAATCATAAGAACTCTATTGCTACGATACGTAGACATCTGCAAACGCTATTTCCTTGCAAGGAAGTGTCGCATTTACATTCATTTGAAGTGTAGACGTGGAATACATAACACTCCGCAAATGATATTATATCTTACCATGAAACATAGAAATGAGATGCGATATCGCGTTTTAAGAATCATAAGAACTCTATTGCAACGATACGTAGACATCTGCAAACGCTATTTCCTTGCAAAGAAGTGTCGCATTTAGATTCATTTGAAGTGTAGACGAGGAATACATAACACTTCGCAAATCATATTATACCTTACCATGAAACATAGAAATGAGATGCGATATCGCCTTTTAAGAAGCATTAGAAATCCATTGCTACTATACGTAGACATCTGCAAACGCTATTTCCTTGCAACGAAGTGTCGCATTTACATTCATTTGAAGTGTAGACGAGGAGTACATAACACTTCGCAAATCATATTATATCTTACCATGAAAAATAGAAATGAGATGCGATATCGCGTTTTAAGAATCATAAGAACTCTATTGCTGCGATACGTAGACATCTGCAAGCGCTATTTCCTTGCAAGGAAGTGTCGCATTTACATTCAGTTCATGTGTAGACGAGGAATACATAACACTTCGCAATCATATTATATCTTACCGTGAAACATAGAAATGAGATGCGATATCGCGTTTTAAGAAGCATAAGAACTCTATTGCTACGATACGTAGACATCTGCAAACGCTATTTCCTTGCAAGGAAGTGTCGCATTTACATTCATTTGAAGTGTAGACGAGGAATACATGACACTTCGCAAATCATATTATATCTTATCATGAAACATAGAAATGAGATGCGATATCGCGTTTTAAGAAGCATTAGAACACTATTGCTACGATAGGTAGACATTTGCAAACGCTATTTCCTTGCAAGGAAGTGTCGCATTTACATTCAGTTGATGTGTAGACGAGGAATACATAACACTTCGCAAATCATATTATACCTTACCATGAAACATAGAAATGAGATGCGATATCGCGTTTTAAGAAGCATTAGTACTCTATTGCTACGATACGTAGACATCTGCAAACGCTATTTCCTTGCAAGGAAGTGTCGCATTAACATTCATGTTGAAGTGTAGAGGAGGAATACATGACACTTCGCAAATCATATTATATCTTATCATGAAACATAGAAATGAGATGCGATATCGCGTTTAAGAAGCATTAGAACACTATTGCTACGATAGGTAGACATTTGCAAACGCTATTTCCTTGCATGGAAGTGTCGCATTTACATTCATTTGAAGTGTAGACGAGGAATACATAACACTTCGCAAATCATATTATATCTTACCATGAAACATAGAAATGAGATGCGATATCGCGTTTTAAGAAGCATTAGAACTCTATTGCTACGATACGTAGACATCTGCAAACGCTATTTCCTTGCAAGGAAGTGTCGTATTTACATTCATTTGAAGTGTAGACGAGGAATACATGACGCTTCGCAAATCATATTATATCTTATCATGATACATAGAAATGAGATGCGATATCGCGTTTTAAGAAGCATTAGAACACTATTGCTACGACAGGTAGACATTTGCAAACGCTATTTCCTTGCAAGGAAGTGTCGCGTTTACATTCATTTGAAGTGTAGACGAGGAATACATAACACATCGCGAATCATATTATATCTTACCATGAAACATAGAAATGAGATGCGATATCGCGTTTTAAGGAGCATTAGAACTCTATTGCTACGATACCTAGACATCTGCAGACGCTATTTCCTTGCAAGGAAGTGTCGCATTTACATTCATTTGAAGTGTAGACGAGGAATACATAACACTTCGCAAATCATTTTATATCTTACCATGAAACATAGAAATGGGATGCGATCTCGCGTTTTAAGAAGCAATTAGAAATCTATTGCTACGATACGTAGGCATCTGCAAACGCTATTTCCTAGCGAGAAAGTGTCGCATTCACATTCATTTGAAGTGTAGACGAGGAAAACATAACACTTCGCAAATCATATTATATCTTACCATGAAACATAGAAATGAGATGCGATATCGCGTTTTAAGAAGCATTAGAACTCTATTGCTACGATACGTAGACATTTGCAAACGCTATTTCCTTGCAAGGAAGTGTCGCATTTACATTCATTTGAAGTGTAGACGAGGAATACATAACACTTCGCAAATCATATTATATCTTACCATGAAACATAGAAATGAGATGCGATGTCGCGTTTTAAGAAGCATTAGAACTCTATTGCTACGATACCTAGACATCTGCAGACGCTATTTCCTAGCAAGGAAGTGTCGCATTTACATTCATTTGAAGTGTAGACGAGGAATACATAACACTTCGCAAGTCATATTATATCTTACCATGAAACATAGAAATGAGATGCGATATCGCGTTTTAAGAATCATAAGAACTCTATTGCTACGATACGTAGACATCTGCGAACGCTATTTCCTTGCAAGGAAGTGTCGCATTTACATTCATTTGAAGTGTAGACGAGGAATACATGACACTTCGCAAATCATATTATATCTTATCATGAAACATAGAAATGAGATGCGATATCGCGTTTTAAGAAGCATTAGAACACTATTGCTACGATAGGTAGACATTTGCAAACGCTATTTCCTTGCAAGGAAGTGTCGCATTTACATTCATTTGAAGTGTAGATGAGGAATACATAACACTTCGCAAATCATATTATATCTTACCATGAAACATAGAAATGAGATGCGATATCGCGTTTTAAGAATCAAAAGATCTCTATTGCTACGATACGTACACATCTTCAAACGCTATTTCCTTGCAAGGGAGTGTCGCATTTACATTCATTTGATGTGTAGACGAGGAATACATAACACTTCGCAAATCATATTATATCTTACCATGAAACATAGAAATGAGATGCGATATCGCGTTTTAAGAGCATTAGAACTCTATTGCTACGATACGTAGACATCTGCAAACGCTATTTCCCTGCAAGGAAGTGTCGCATTTACATTCATTTGATGTGTAAACGAGGAATACATAACACTTCGCAAATCATATTATATCTTACCATGAAACATAGAAATGAGATGCGATATCGCGTTCTAAGAATCATAAGAACTCTATTGCTACGATACGTAGACATCTGCAAACGCTATTTCCTTGCAAGGAAGTGTCGCATTTACATTCATTTGAAGTGTAGACGTGGATACATAACACTCCGCAAATGATATTATATCTTACCATTAAACATAGAAATGAGATGCGATATCGCGTTTTAAGAATCATAAGAACTCTATTGCAACGATACGTAGACATCTGCAAACGCTATTTCCTTGCAAAGAAGTGTCGCATTTACATTCATTTGAAGTGTAGACGAGGAATACATAACACTTCGCAAATCATATTATACCTTACCATGAAACATAGAAATGAGATGCGATATCGCCTTTTAAGAAGCATTAGAAATCCATTGCTACGATACGTAGACATCTGCAAACGCTATTTCCTTGCAAGGAAGTGTCGCATTTACATTCATTTGAAGTGTAGACGAGGAATACATGACACTTCGCAAATCATATTATATCTTACCATGAAACATAGAAATGAGATGCGATATCGCGTTTTAAGAATCATAAGAACTCTATTGCTACGATACGTAGACATCTGCAAACGCTATTTCCTTGCAAAGAAGTGTCGCATTTACATTCATTTGAAGTGTAGACGAGGAATACATAACACTTCGCAAATCATATTATATCTTACCATGAAAAATAGAAATGAGATGCGATATCGCATTTTAAGAATCATAAGAACTCTATTGCTGCGATACGTAGACATCTGCAAGCGCTATTTCCTTGCAAGGAAGTGTCGCATTTACATTCAGTTCATGTGTAGACGAGGAATACATAACACTTCGCAAATCATATTATATCTTACCGTGAAACATAGAAATGAGATGCGATATCGCGTTTTAAGAAGCATTAGAACTCTATTGCTACGATACGTAGACATCTGCAAACGCTATTTCCTTGCAAGGAAGTGTCGCATTTACATTCATTTGAAGTGTAGACGAGGAATACATGACACTTCGCAAATCATATTATATCTTATCATGAAACATAGAAATGAGATGCGATATCGCGTTTTAAGAAGCATTAGAACACTATTGCTACGATAGGTAGACATTTGCAAACGCTATTTCCTTGCAAGGAAGTGTCGCATTTACATTCAGTTGATGTGTAGACGAGGAATACATAACACTTCGCAAATCATATTATATCTTACCATGAAACATAGAAATGAGATGCGATATCGCGTTTTAAGAAGCATTAGTACTCTATTGCTACGATACGTAGACATCTGCAAACGCTATTTCCTTGCAAGGAAGTGTCGCATTTACATTCATTTGAAGTGTAGAGGAGGAATACATGACACTTCGCAAATCATATTATATCTTATCATGAAACATAGAAATGAGATGCGATATCGCGTTTTAAGAAGCATTAGAACACTATTGCTACGATAGGTAGACATTTGCAAACGCTATTTCCTTGCATGGAAGTGTCGCATTTACATTCATTTGAAGTGTAGACGAGGAATACATAACACTTCGCAAATCATATTATATCTTACCATGAAACATAGAAATGAGATGCGATATCGCGTTTTAAGAAGCATTAGAACTCTATTGCTACGATACGTAGACATCTGCAAACGCTATTTCCTTGCAAGGAAGTGTCGTATTTACATTCATTTGAAGTGTAGACGAGGAATACATGACGCTTCGCAAATCATATTATATCTTATCATGATACATAGAAATGAGATGCGATATCGCGTTTTAAGAAGCATTAGAACACTATTGCTACGACAGGTAGACATTTGCAAACGCTATTTCCTTGCAAGGAAGTGTCGCGTTTACATTCATTTGAAGTGTAGACGAGGAATACATAACACATCGCGAATCATATTATATCTTACCATGAAACATAGAAATGAGATGCGATATCGCGTTTTAAGGAGCATTAGAACTCTATTGCTACGATACCTAGACATCTGCAGACGCTATTTCCTTGCAAGGAAGTGTCGCATTTACATTCATTTGAAGTGTAGACGAGGAATACATAACACTTCGCAAATCATTTTATATCTTACCATGAACATAGAAATGGGATGCGATCTCGCGTTTTAAGAAGCATTAGAAATCTATTGCTACGATACGTAGGCATCTGCAAACGCTATTTCCTAGCGAGAAAGTGTCGCATTCACATTCATTTGAAGTGTAGACGAGGAAAACATAACACTTCGCAAATCATATTATATCTTACCATGAAACATAGAAATGAGATGCGATATCGCGTTTTAAGAAGCATTAGAACTCTATTGCTACGATACGTAGACATTTGCAAACGCTATTTCCTTGCAAGGAAGTGTCGCATTTACATTCATTTGAAGTGTAGACGAGGAATACATAACACTTCGCAAATCATATTATATCTTACCATGAAACATAGAAATGAGATGCGATGTCGCGTTTTAAGAAGCATTAGAACTCTATTGCTACGATACCTAGACATCTGCAGACGCTATTTCCTAGCAAGGAAGTGTCGCATTTACATTCATTTGAAGTGTAGACGAGGAATACATAACACTTCGCAAGTCATATTATATCTTACCATGAAACATAGAAATGAGATGCGATATCGCGTTTTAAGAATCATAAGAACTCTATTGCTACGATACGTAGACATCTGCGAACGCTATTTCCTTGCAAGGAAGTGTCGCATTTACATTCATTTGAAGTGTAGACGAGGAATACATGACACTTCGCAAATCATATTATATCTTATCATGAAACATAGAAATGAGATGCGATATCGCGTTTTAAGAAGCATTAGAACACTATTGCTACGATAGGTAGACATTTGCAAACGCTATTTCCTTGCAAGGAAGTGTCGCATTTACATTCAGTTGATGTGTAGACGAGGAATACATAACACTTCGCAAATCATATTATATCTTACCATGAAACATAGAAATGAGATGCGATATCGCGTTTTAAGAAGCATTAGTACTCTATTGCTACGATACGTAGACATCTGCAAACGCTATTTCCTTGCAAGGAAGTGTCGCATTTACATTCATTTGAAGTGTAGAGGAGGAATACATGACACTTCGCAAATCATATTATATCTTATCATGAAACATAGAAATGAGATGCGATATCGCGTTTTAAGAAGCATTAGAACACTATTGCTACGATAGGTAGACATTTGCAAACGCTATTTCCTTGCATGGAAGTGTCGCATTTACATTCATTTGAAGTGTAGACGAGGAATACATAACACTTCGCAAATCATATTATATCTTACCATGAAACATAGAAATGAGATGCGATATCGCGTTTTAAGAAGCATTAGAACTCTATTGCTACGATACGTAGACATCTGCAAACGCTATTTCCTTGCAAGGAAGTGTCGTATTTACATTCATTTGAAGTGTAGACGAGGAATACATGACGCTTCGCAAATCATATTATATCTTATCATGATACATAGAAATGAGATGCGATATCGCGTTTTAAGAAGCATTAGAACACTATTGCTACGACAGGTAGACATTTGCAAACGCTATTTCCTTGCAAGGAAGTGTCGCGTTTACATTCATTTGAAGTGTAGACGAGGAATACATAACACATCGCGAATCATATTATATCTTACCATGAAACATAGAAATGAGATGCGATATCGCGTTTTAAGGAGCATTAGAACTCTATTGCTACGATACCTAGACATCTGCAGACGCTATTTCCTTGCAAGGAAGTGTCGCATTTACATTCATTTGAAGTGTAGACGAGGAATACATAACACTTCGCAAATCATATTATATCTTACCATGAAACATAGAAATGAGATGCGATATCGCGTTTTAAGAAGCATTAGAACTCTATTGCTACGATACGTAGACATCTGCAAACGCTATTTCCCTGCAAGGAAGTGTCGCATTTACATTCATTTGATGTGTAAACGAGGAATACATAACACTTCGCAAATCATATTATATCTTACCATGAAACATAGAAATGAGATGCGATATCGCGTTCTAAGAATCATAAGAACTCTATTGCTACGATACGTAGACATCTGCAAACGCTATTTCCTTGCAAGGAAGTGTCGCATTTACATTCATTTGAAGTGTAGACGTGGAATACATAACACTCCGCAAATGATATTATATCTTACCATGAAACATAGAAATGAGATGCGATATCGCGTTTTAAGAATCATAAGAACTCTATTGCAACGATACGTAGACATCTGCAAACGCTATTTCCTTGCAAAGAAGTGTCGCATTTAGATTCATTTGAAGTGTAGACGAGGAATACATAACATTTCGCAAATCATATTATACCTTACCATGAAACATAGAAATGAGATGCGATATCGCCTTTTAAGAAGCATTAGAAATCCATTGCTACGATACGTAGACATCTGCAAACGCTATTTCCTTGCAAGGAAGTGTCGCATTTACATTCATTTGAAGTGTAGACGAGGAGTACATAACACTTCGCAAATCATATTATATCTTACCATGAAAAATAGAAATGAGATGCGATATCGCATTTTAAGAATCATAAGAACTCTATTGCTGCGATACGTAGACATCTGCAAGCGCTATTTCCTTGCAAGGAAGTGTCGCATTTACATTCAGTTCATGTGTAGACGAGGAATACATAACACTTCGCAAATCATATTATATCTTACCGTGAAACATAGAAATGAGATGCGATATCGCGTTTTAAGAAGCATTAGAACTCTATTGCTACGATACGTAGACATCTGCAAACGCTATTTCCTTGCAAGGAAGTGTCGCATTTACATTCATTTGAAGTGTAGACGAGGAATACATGACACTTCGCAAATCATATTATATCTTATCATGAAACATAGAAATGAGATGCGATATCGCGTTTTAAGAAGCATTAGAACACTATTGCTACGATAGGTAGACATTTGCAAACGCTATTTCCTTGCAAGGAAGTGTCGCATTTACATTCAGTTGATGTGTAGACGAGGAATACATAACACTTCGCAAATCATATTATATCTTACCATGAAACATAGAAATGAGATGCGATATCGCGTTTTAAGAAGCATTAGTACTCTATTGCTACGATACGTAGACATCTGCAAACGCTATTTCCTTGCAAGGAAGTGTCGCATTTACATTCATTTGAAGTGTAGAGGAGGAATACATGACACTTCGCAAATCATATTATATCTTATCATGAAACATAGAAATGAGATGCGATATCGCGTTTTAAGAAGCATTAGAACACTATTGCTACGATAGGTAGACATTTGCAAACGCTATTTCCTTGCATGGAAGTGTCGCATTTACATTCATTTGAAGTGTAGACGAGGAATACATAACACTTCGCAAATCATTTTATATCTTACCATGAAACATAGAAATGGGATGCGATCTCGCGTTTTAAGAAGCATTAGAAATCTATTGCTACGATACGTAGGCATCTGCAAACGCTATTTCCTAGCGAGAAAGTGTCGCATTCACATTCATTTGAAGTGTAGACGAGGAAAACATAACACTTCGCAAATCATATTATATCTTACCATGAAACATAGAAATGAGATGCGATATCGCGTTTTAAGAAGCATTAGAACTCTATTGCTACGATACGTAGACATTTGCAAACGCTATTTCCTTGCAAGGAAGTGTCGCATTTACATTCATTTGAAGTGTAGACGAGGAATACATAACACTTCGCAAATCATATTATATCTTACCATGAAACATAGAAATGAGATGCGATGTCGCGTTTTAAGAAGCATTAGAACTCTATTGCTACGATACCTAGACATCTGCAGACGCTATTTCCTAGCAAGGAAGTGTCGCATTTACATTCATTTGAAGTGTAGACGAGGAATACATAACACTTCGCAAGTCATATTATATCTTACCATGAAACATAGAAATGAGATGCGATATCGCGTTTTAAGAATCATAAGAACTCTATTGCTACGATACGTAGACATCTGCGAACGCTATTTCCTTGCAAGGAAGTGTCGCATTTACATTCATTTGAAGTGTAGACGAGGAATACATGACACTTCGCAAATCATATTATATCTTATCATGAAACATAGAAATGAGATGCGATATCGCGTTTTAAGAAGCATTAGAACACTATTGCTACGATAGGTAGACATTTGCAAACGCTATTTCCTTGCAAGGAAGTGTCGCATTTACATTCATTTGAAGTGTAGATGAGGAATACATAACACTTCGCAAATCATATTATATCTTACCATGAAACATAGAAATGAGATGCGATATCGCGTTTTAAGAATCAAAAGATCTCTATTGCTACGATACGTACACATCTTCAAACGCTATTTCCTTGCAAGGGAGTGTCGCATTTACATTCATTTGATGTGTAGACGAGGAATACATAACACTTCGCAAATCATATTATATCTTACCATGAAACATAGAAATGAGATGCGATATCGCGTTTTAAGAAGCATTAGAACTCTATTGCTACGATACGTAGACATCTGCAAACGCTATTTCCCTGCAAGGAAGTGTCGTATTTACATTCATTTGAAGTGTAGACGAGGAATACATGACGCTTCGCAAATCATATTATATCTTATCATGATACATAGAAATGAAATGCGATATCGCGTTTTAAGAAGCATTAGAACACTATTGCTACGACAGGTAGACATTTGCAAACGCTATTTCCTTGCAAGGAAGTGTCGCGTTTACATTCATTTGAAGTGTAGACGAGGAATACATAACACATCGCGAATCATATTATATCTTACCATGAAACATAGAAATGAGATGCGATATCGCGTTTTAAGGAGCATTAGAACTCTATTGCTACGATACCTAGACATCTGCAGACGCTATTTCCTTGCAAGGAAGTGTCGCATTTACATTCATTTGAAGTGTAGACGAGGAATACATAACACTTCGCAAATCATTTTATATCTTACCATGAAACATAGAAATGGGATGCGATCTCGCGTTTTAAGAAGCATTAGAAATCTATTGCTACGATACGTAGGCATCTGCAAACGCTATTTCCTAGCGAGAAAGTGTCGCATTCACATTCATTTGAAGTGTAGACGAGGAAAACATAACACTTCGCAAATCATATTATATCTTACCATGAAACATAGAAATGAGATGCGATATCGCGTTTTAAGAAGCATTAGAACTCTATTGCTACGATACGTAGACATTTGCAAACGCTATTTCCTTGCAAGGAAGTGTCGCATTTACATTCATTTGAAGTGTAGACGAGGAATACATAACACTTCGCAAATCATATTATATCTTACCATGAAACATAGAAATGAGATGCGATGTCGCGTTTTAAGAAGCATTAGAACTCTATTGCTACGATACCTAGACATCTGCAGACGCTATTTCCTAGCAAGGAAGTGTCGCATTTACATTCATTTGAAGTGTAGACGAGGAATACATAACACTTCGCAAGTCATATTATATCTTACCATGAAACATAGAAATGAGATGCGATATCGCGTTTTAAGAAGCATTAGAACACTATTGCTACGATAGGTAGACATTTGCAAACGCTATTTCCTTGCATGGAAGTGTCGCATTTACATTCATTTGAAGTGTAGACGAGGAATACATAACACTTCGCAAATCATATTATATCTTACCATGAAGCATAGAAATGAGATGCGATATCGCGTTTTAAGAAGCATTAGAACTCTATTGCTACGATACGTAGACATCTGCAAACGCTATTTCCTTGCAAGGAAGTGTCGTATTTACATTCATTTGAAGTGTAGACGAGGAATACATGACGCTTCGCAAATCATATTATATCTTATCATGATACATAGAAATGAGATGCGATATCGCGTTTTAAGAAGCATTAGAACACTATTGCTACGACAGGTAGACATTTGCAAACGCTATTTCCTTGCAAGGAAGTGTCGCGTTTACATTCATTTGAAGTGTAGACGAGGAATACATAACACATCGCGAATCATATTATATCTTACCATGAAACATAGAAATGAGATGCGATATCGCGTTTTAAGGAGCATTAGAACTCTATTGCTACGATACCTAGACATCTGCAGACGCTATTTCCTTGCAAGGAAGTGTCGCATTTACATTCATTTGAAGTGTAGACGAGGAATACATAACACTTCGCAAATCATATTATATCTTACCATGAAACATAGAAATGAGATGCGATATCGCGTTTTAAGAAGCATTAGAACTCTATTGCTACGATACGTAGACATCTGCAAACGCTATTTCCCTGCAAGGAAGTGTCGCATTTACATTCATTTGATGTGTAAACGAGGAATACATAACACTTCGCAAATCATATTATATCTTACCATGAAACATAGAAATGAGATGCGATATCGCGTTCTAAGAATCATAAGAACTCTATTGCTACGATACGTAGACATCTGCAAACGCTATTTCCCTGCAAGGAAGTGTCGTATTTACATTCATTTGAAGTGTAGACGAGGAATACATAACACTTCGCAAATCATTTTATATCTTACCATGAAACATAGAAATGGGATGCGATCTCGCGTTTTAAGAAGCATTAGAAATCTATTGCTACGATACGTAGGCATCTGCAAACGCTATTTCCTAGCGAGAAAGTGTCGCATTCACATTCATTTGAAGTGTAGACGAGGAAAACATAACACTTCGCAAATCATATTATATCTTACCATGAAACATAGAAATGAGATGCGATATCGCGTTTTAAGAAGCATTAGAACTCTATTGCTACGATACGTAGACATTTGCAAACGCTATTTCCTTGCAAGGAAGTGTCGCATTTACATTCATTTGAAGTGTAGACGAGGAATACATAACACTTCGCAAATCATATTATATCTTACCATGAAACATAGAAATGAGATGCGATGTCGCGTTTTAAGAAGCATTAGAACTCTATTGCTACGATACCTAGACATCTGCAGACGCTATTTCCTAGCAAGGAAGTGTCGCATTTACATTCATTTGAAGTGTAGACGAGGAATACATAACACTTCGCAAGTCATATTATATCTTACCATGAAACATAGAAATGAGATGCGATATCGCGTTTTAAGAAGCATTAGAACACTATTGCTACGATAGGTAGACATTTGCAAACGCTATTTCCTTGCATGGAAGTGTCGCATTTACATTCATTTGAAGTGTAGACGAGGAATACATAACACTTCGCAAATCATATTATATCTTACCATGAAACATAGAAATGAGATGCGATATCGCGTTTTAAGAAGCATTAGAACTCTATTGCTACGATACGTAGACATCTGCAAACGCTATTTCCTTGCAAGGAAGTGTCGTATTTACATTCATTTGAAGTGTAGACGAGGAATACATGACGCTTCGCAAATCATATTATATCTTATCATGATACATAGAAATGAGATGCGATATCGCGTTTTAAGAAGCATTAGAACACTATTGCTACGACAGGTAGACATTTGCAAACGCTATTTCCTTGCAAGGAAGTGTCGCGTTTACATTCATTTGAAGTGTAGACGAGGAATACATAACACATCGCGAATCATATTATATCTTACCATGAAACATAGAAATGAGATGCGATATCGCGTTTTAAGGAGCATTAGAACTCTATTGCTACGATACCTAGACATCTGCAGACGCTATTTCCTTGCAAGGAAGTGTCGCATTTACATTCATTTGAAGTGTAGACGAGGAATACATAACACTTCGCAAATCATATTATATCTTACCATGAAACATAGAAATGAGATGCGATATCGCGTTTTAAGAAGCATTAGAACTCTATTGCTACGATACGTAGACATCTGCAAACGCTATTTCCCTGCAAGGAAGTGTCGCATTTACATTCATTTGATGTGTAAACGAGGAATACATAACACTTCGCAAATCATATTATATCTTACCATGAAACATAGAAATGAGATGCGATATCGCGTTCTAAGAATCATAAGAACTCTATTGCTACGATACGTAGACATCTGCAAACGCTATTTCCTTGCAAGGAAGTGTCGCATTTACATTCATTTGAAGTGTAGACGTGGAATACATAACACTCCGCAAATGATATTATATCTTACCATGAAACATAGAAATGAGATGCGATATCGCGTTTTAAGAATCATAAGAACTCTATTGCAACGATACGTAGACATCTGCAAACGCTATTTCCTTGCAAAGAAGTGTCGCATTTAGATTCATTTGAAGTGTAGACGAGGAATACATAACACTTCGCAAATCATATTATACCTTACCATGAAACATAGAAATGAGATGCGATATCGCCTTTTAAGAAGCATTAGAAATCCATTGCTACGATACGTAGACATCTGCAAACGCTATTTCCTTGCAAGGAAGTGTCGCATTTACATTCATTTGAAGTGTAGACGAGGAGTACATAACACTTCGCAAATCATATTATATCTTACCATGAAAAATAGAAATGAGATGCGATATCGCATTTTAAGAATCATAAGAACTCTATTGCTGCGATACGTAGACATCTGCAAGCGCTATTTCCTTGCAAGGAAGTGTCGCATTTACATTCAGTTCATGTGTAGACGAGGAATACATAACACTTCGCAAATCATATTATATCTTACCGTGAAACATAGAAATGAGATGCGATATCGCGTTTTAAGAAGCATTAGAACTCTATTGCTACGATACGTAGACATCTGCAAACGCTATTTCCTTGCAAGGAAGTGTCGCATTTACATTCATTTGAAGTGTAGACGAGGAATACATGACACTTCGCAAATCATATTATATCTTATCATGAAACATAGAAATGAGATGCGATATCGCGTTTTAAGAAGCATTAGAACACTATTGCTACGATAGGTAGACATTTGCAAACGCTATTTCCTTGCAAGGAAGTGTCGCATTTACATTCAGTTGATGTGTAGACGAGGAATACATAACACTTCGCAAATCATATTATATCTTACCATGAAACATAGAAATGAGATGCGATATCGCGTTTTAAGAAGCATTAGTACTCTATTGCTACGATACGTAGACATCTGCAAACGCTATTTCCTTGCAAGGAAGTGTCGCATTTACATTCATTTGAAGTGTAGAGGAGGAATACATGACACTTCGCAAATCATATTATATCTTATCATGAAACATAGAAATGAGATGCGATATCGCGTTTTAAGAAGCATTAGAACACTATTGCTACGATAGGTAGACATTTGCAAACGCTATTTCCTTGCATGGAAGTGTCGCATTTACATTCATTTGAAGTGTAGACGAGGAATACATAACACTTCGCAAATCATATTATATCTTACCATGAAACATAGAAATGAGATGCGATATCGCGTTTTAAGAAGCATTAGAACTCTATTGCTACGATACGTAGACATCTGCAAACGCTATTTCCTTGCAAGGAAGTGTCGTATTTACATTCATTTGAAGTGTAGACGAGGAATACATGACGCTTCGCAAATCATATTATATCTTATCATGATACATAGAAATGAGATGCGATATCGCGTTTTAAGAAGCATTAGAACACTATTGCTACGACAGGTAGACATTTGCAAACGCTATTTCCTTGCAAGGAAGTGTCGCGTTTACATTCATTTGAAGTGTAGACGAGGAATACATAACACACCGCGAATCATATTATATCTTACCATGAAACATAGAAATGAGATGCGATATCGCGTTTTAAGGAGCATTAGAACTCTATTGCTACGATACCTAGACATCTGCAGACGCTATTTCCTTGCAAGGAAGTGTCGCATTTACATTCATTTGAAGTGTAGACGAGGAATACATAACACTTCGCAAATCATTTTATATCTTACCATGAAACATAGAAATGGGATGCGATCTCGCGTTTTAAGAAGCATTAGAAATCTATTGCTACGATACGTAGGCATCTGCAAACGCTATTTCCTAGCGAGAAAGTGTCGCATTCACATTCATTTGAAGTGTAGACGAGGAAAACATAACACTTCGCAAATCATATTATATCTTACCATGAAACATAGAAATGAGATGCGATATCGCGTTTTAAGAAGCATTAGAACTCTATTGCTACGATACGTAGACATTTGCAAACGCTATTTCCTTGCAAGGAAGTGTCGCATTTACATTCATTTGAAGTGTAGACGAGGAATACATAACACTTCGCAAATCATATTATATCTTACCATGAAACATAGAAATGAGATGCGATGTCGCGTTTTAAGAAGCATTAGAACTCTATTGCTACGATACCTAGACATCTGCAGACGCTATTTCCTAGCAAGGAAGTGTCGCATTTACATTCATTTGAAGTGTAGACGAGGAATACATAACACTTCGCAAGTCATATTATATCTTACCATGAAACATAGAAATGAGATGCGATATCGCGTTTTAAGAATCATAAGAACTCTATTGCTACGATACGTAGACATCTGCGAACGCTATTTCCTTGCAAGGAAGTGTCGCATTTACATTCATTTGAAGTGTAGACGAGGAATACATGACACTTCGCAAATCATATTATATCTTATCATGAAACATAGAAATGAGATGCGATATCGCGTTTTAAGAAGCATTAGAACACTATTGCTACGATAGGTAGACATTTGCAAACGCTATTTCCTTGCAAGGAAGTGTCGCATTTACATTCATTTGAAGTGTAGATGAGGAATACATAACACTTCGCAAATCATATTATATCTTACCATGAAACATAGAAATGAGATGCGATATCGCGTTTTAAGAATCAAAAGATCTCTATTGCTACGATACGTACACATCTTCAAACGCTATTTCCTTGCAAGGGAGTGTCGCATTTACATTCATTTGATGTGTAGACGAGGAATACATAACACTTCGCAAATCATATTATATCTTACCATGAAACATAGAAATGAGATGCGATATCGCGTTTTAAGAAGCATTAGAACTCTATTGCTACGATACGTAGACATCTGCAAACGCTATTTCCCTGCAAGGAAGTGTCGTATTTACATTCATTTGAAGTGTAGACGAGGAATACATGACGCTTCGCAAATCATATTATATCTTATCATGATACATAGAAATGAGATGCGATATCGCGTTTTAAGAAGCATTAGAACACTATTGCTACGACAGGTAGACATTTGCAAACGCTATTTCCTTGCAAGGAAGTGTCGCGTTTACATTCATTTGAAGTGTAGACGAGGAATACATAACACATCGCGAATCATATTATATCTTACCATGAAACATAGAAATGAGATGCGATATCGCGTTTTAAGGAGCATTAGAACTCTATTGCTACGATACCTAGACATCTGCAGACGCTATTTCCTTGCAAGGAAGTGTCGCATTTACATTCATTTGAAGTGTAGACGAGGAATACATAACACTTCGCAAATCATTTTATATCTTACCATGAAACATAGAAATGGGATGCGATCTCGCGTTTTAAGAAGCATTAGAAATCTATTGCTACGATACGTAGGCATCTGCAAACGCTATTTCCTAGCGAGAAAGTGTCGCATTCACATTCATTTGAAGTGTAGACGAGGAAAACATAACACTTCGCAAATCATATTATATCTTACCATGAAACATAGAAATGAGATGCGATATCGCGTTTTAAGAAGCATTAGAACTCTATTGCTACGATACGTAGACATTTGCAAACGCTATTTCCTTGCAAGGAAGTGTCGCATTTACATTCATTTGAAGTGTAGACGAGGAATACATAACACTTCGCAAATCATATTATATCTTACCATGAAACATAGAAATGAGATGCGATGTCGCGTTTTAAGAAGCATTAGAACTCTATTGCTACGATACCTAGACATCTGCAGACGCTATTTCCTAGCAAGGAAGTGTCGCATTTACATTCATTTGAAGTGTAGACGAGGAATACATAACACTTCGCAAGTCATATTATATCTTACCATGAAACATAGAAATGAGATGCGATATCGCGTTTTAAGAATCATAAGAACTCTATTGCTACGATACGTAGACATCTGCGAACGCTATTTCCTTGCAAGGAAGTGTCGCATTTACATTCATTTGAAGTGTAGACGAGGAATACATGACACTTCGCAAATCATATTATATCTTATCATGAAACATAGAAATGAGATGCGATATCGCGTTTTAAGAAGCATTAGAACACTATTGCTACGATAGGTAGACATTTGCAAACGCTATTTCCTTGCAAGGAAGTGTCGCATTTACATTCATTTGAAGTGTAGATGAGGAATACATAACACTTCGCAAATCATATTATATCTTACCATGAAACATAGAAATGAGATGCGATATCGCGTTTTAAGAATCAAAAGATCTCTATTGCTACGATACGTACACATCTTCAAACGCTATTTCCTTGCAAGGGAGTGTCGCATTTACATTCATTTGATGTGTAGACGAGGAATACATAACACTTCGCAAATCATATTATATCTTACCATGAAACATAGAAATGAGATGCGATATCGCGTTTTAAGAAGCATTAGAACTCTATTGCTACGATACGTAGACATCTGCAAACGCTATTTCCCTGCAAGGAAGTGTCGCATTTACATTCATTTGATGTGTAAACGAGGAATACATAACACTTCGCAAATCATATTATATCTTACCATGAAACATAGAAATGAGATGCGATATCGCGTTCTAAGAATCATAAGAACTCTATTGCTACGATACGTAGACATCTGCAAACGCTATTTCCTTGCAAGGAAGTGTCGCATTTACATTCATTTGAAGTGTAGACGTGGAATACATAACACTCCGCAAATGATATTATATCTTACCATGAAACATAGAAATGAGATGCGATATCGCGTTTTAAGAATCATAAGAACTCTATTGCAACGATACGTAGACATCTGCAAACGCTATTTCCTTGCAAAGAAGTGTCGCATTTACATTCATTTGAAGTGTAGACGAGGAATACATAACACTTCGCAAATCATATTATACCTTACCATGAAACATAGAAATGAGATGCGATATCGCCTTTTAAGAAGCATTAGAAATCCATTGCTACGATAGGTAGACATTTGCAAACGCTATTTCCTTGCATGGAAGTGTCGCATTTACATTCATTTGAAGTGTAGACGAGGAATACATAACACTTCGCAAATCATATTATATCTTACCATGAAACATAGAAATGAGATGCGATATCGCGTTTTAAGAAGCATTAGAACTCTATTGCTACGATACGTAGACATCTGCAAACGCTATTTCCTTGCAAGGAAGTGTCGTATTTACATTCATTTGAAGTGTAGACGAGGAATACATGACGCTTCGCAAATCATATTATATCTTATCATGATACATAGAAATGAGATGCGATATCGCGTTTTAAGAAGCATTAGAACACTATTGCTACGACAGGTAGACATTTGCAAACGCTATTTCCTTGCAAGGAAGTGTCGCGTTTACATTCATTTGAAGTGTAGACGAGGAATACATAACACATCGCGAATCATATTATATCTTACCATGAAACATAGAAATGAGATGCGATATCGCGTTTTAAGAAGCATTAGAACTCTATTGCTACGATACCTAGACATCTGCAGACGCTATTTCCTTGCAAGGAAGTGTCGCATTTACATTCATTTGAAGTGTAGACGAGGAATACATAACACTTCGCAAATCATTTTATATCTTACCATGAAACATAGAAATGGGATGCGATCTCGCGTTTTAAGAAGCATTAGAAATCTATTGCTACGATACGTAGGCATCTGCAAACGCTATTTCCTAGCGAGAAAGTGTCGCATTCACATTCATTTGAAGTGTAGACGAGGAAAACATAACACTTCGCAAATCATATTATATCTTACCATGAAACATAGAAATGAGATGCGATATCGCGTTTTAAGAAGCATTAGAACTCTATTGCTACGATACGTAGACATTTGCAAACGCTATTTCCTTGCAAGGAAGTGTCGCATTTACATTCATTTGAAGTGTAGACGAGGAATACATAATACTTCGCAAATCATATTATATCTTACCATGAAACATAGAAATGAGATGCGATGTCGCGTTTTAAGAAGCATTAGAACTCTATTGCTACGATACCTAGACATCTGCAAACGCTATTTCCTTGCAAGGAAGTGTCGCATTTACATTCATTTGAATTGTAGGCGAGGAATACATGACACTTCGCAAATCATATTATATCTTATCATGAAACATAGAAATGAGATGCGATATCGCGTTCTAAGAAGCATTAGAACACTATTGCTACGATTGGTAGACATTTGCAAACGCTATTTCCTTGCAAGGAAGTGTCGCATTTACATTCATTTGAAGTGTAGACGAGGAATACATAACACTTCGCAAATCATATTATATCTTACCATGAAACATTGGAATGAGATGCGATATCGCGTTTTAAGAAGAATTAGAACTCTATTGCTACGATACCTAGACATCTGCAGACGCTATTTCCTAGGAAGGAAGTGTCGCATTTACATTCATTTGAAGTGTAGACGAGGAATACATAACACTTCGCAAGTCATATTATATCTTACCATGAAACATAGAAATGAGATGCGATATCGCGTTTTAAGAAGCATTAGAACACTATTGCTACGATACGTAGACATCTGCAAACGCTATTTCCTTGCAAGGAAGTGTCGCATTTACATTCATTTGAAGTGTAGACGAGGAATACATGACACTTCGCAAATCATATTATATATTATCATGAAACATAGAAATGAGATGCGATATCGCGTTTTAAGAAGCATTAGAACAATATTGCTACGATAGGTAGACATTTGCAAACGCTATTTCCTTGCAAGGAAGTGTCGCATTTACATTCAGTTGATGTGTAGACGAGGAATACATAACACTTCGCAAATCATATTATATCTTACCATGAAACATAGAAATGAGATGCGATATCGCGTTTTAAGAGTCATAAGAACTCTATTGCTACGATACGTAGACATCTGCAAGCGCTATTTCCTTGCAAGGAAGTGTCGCATTTACATTCAGTTGATGTGTAGACGAGGAATACATAACACTTCGCAAATCATATTATATCTTACCATGAAACACAGAAATGAGATGCGATATCGCGTTTTAAGAATCATAAGAACTCTATTGCTACGATACGTAGACATCTGCAAACGCTATTTCCTTGCAAGGAAGTGTCGCATTTACATTCATTTGAAGTGTAGACGAGGAATGCATAACACTTCACAATGAATATTATATCTTACCATGAAACATAGAAATGATATGCGATATCGCGTTTTAAGAAGCATTAGAACTCTATTTCTACGATACGTAGACATCTGCAAACGCTATTTCCTTGCAAGGAAGTGTCGCATTTACATTCATTTGATGTGTAGACGAGGAATACATAACACTTCGCAAATCATATTATATCTTACCATGAAACATAGAAATGAGATGCGATATCGCGTTTTAAGAAGCATTAGAACTCTATTGCTACGATACGTAGACATTTGCAAACGCTATTTCCTTGCAAGGAAGTGTCGCATTTACATTCATTTGAAGTGTAGACGAGGAATACATAACACTTCGCAAATCATATTATATCTTACCATGAAACATAGAAATGAGATGCGATGTCGCGTTTTAAGAAGCATTAGAACTCTATTGCTACGATACCTAGACATCTGCAGACGCTATTTCCTAGCAAGGAAGTGTCGCATTTACATTCATTTGAAGTGTAGACGAGGAATACATAACACTTCGCAAGTCATGTTATATCTTACCATGAAACATAGAAATGATATGCGATATCGCGTTTTAAGAAGCATTAGAACTCTATTGCTACGATACGTAGACATCTGCAAACGCTATTTCCTTGCAAGGAAGTGTCGCATTTACATTCATTTGATGTGTAGACGAGGAATACATAACACTTCGCAAATCATATTATATCTTACCATGAAACATAGAAATGAGATGCGATATCGCGTTTTAAGAGTCATAAGAACTCTATTGCTACGATACGTAGACATCTGCAAGCGCTATTTCCTTGCAAGGAAGTGTCGCATTTACATTCAGTTGATGTGTAGACGAGGAATACATAACACTTCGCAAATCATATTATATCTTACCATGAAACATAGAAATGAGATGCGATATCGCGTTTTAAGAATCATAAGAACTCTATTGCTACGATACGTAGACATCTGCAAACGCTATTTCCTTGCAAGGAAGTGTCGCATTTACATTCATTTGAAGTGTAGACGAGGAATGCATAACACTTCACAATGAATATTATATCTTACCATGAAACATAGAAATGATATGCGATATCGCGTTTTAAGAAGCATTAGAACTCTATTGCTACGATACGTAGACATCTGCAAACGCTATTTCCTTGCAAGGAAGTGTCGCATTTACATTCATTTGATGTGTAGACGAGGAATACATAACACTTCGCAAATCATATTATATCTTACCATGAAACATAGAAATGAGATGCGATATCGCGTTTTAAGAAGCATTAGAACTCTATTGCTACGATACGTAGACATTTGCAAACGCTATTTCCTTGCAAGGAAGTGTCGCATTTACATTCATTTGAAGTGTAGACGAGGAATACATAACACTTCGCAAATCATATTATATCTTACCATGAAACATAGAAATGAGATGCGATGTCGCGTTTTAAGAAGCATTAGAACTCTATTGCTACGATACCTAGACATCTGCAGACGCTATTTCCTAGCAAGGAAGTGTCGCATTTACATTCATTTGAAGTGTAGACGAGGAATACATAACACTTCGCAAGTCATGTTATATCTTACCATGAAACATAGAAATGATATGCGATATCGCGTTTTAAGAAGCATTAGAACTCTATTGCTACGATACGTAGACAACTGCAAACGCTATTTCCTTGCAAGGAAGTGTCGCATTTACATTCATTTGATGTGTAGACGAGGAATACATAACACTTCGCAAATCATATTATATCTTACCATGAAACATAGAAATGAGATGCGATATCGCGTTTTAAGAAGCATTAGAACTCTATTGCTACGATACGTAGACATCTGCAAACGCTATTTCCTTGCAAGGAAGTGTCGCATTTACATTCATTTGAAGTGTAGACGAGGAATACATGACACTTCGCAAATCATATTATATCTTATCATGAAACATAGAAATGAGATGCGATATCGCGTTCTAAGAAGCATTAGAACACTATTGCTACGATAGGTAGACATTTGCAAACGCTATTTCCTTGCAAGGAAGTGTCGCATTTACATTCATTTGAAGTGTAGACGAGGAATACATAACACTTCGCAAATCATATTATATCTTACCATGAAACATAGAAATGAGATGCGATATCGCGTTTTAAGAAGCATTAGAACTCTATTGCTACGATACGTAGGCATCTGCAAACGCTATTTCCTTGCAAGGAAGTGTCGCATTTACATTCATTTGAATCGTAGACGAGGAATGCATAACACTTCGCAATGAATATTATATCTTATCATGAAACATAGATATGAGATGCAATATCTCGTTTTAAGAAGCATTTGAACTCTATTGCTTCGATACGTAGACATCTGCAAACGCTATTTCCTTGCAAGGAAGAGTCGCATTTACATTCATTTGATGTGTAGACGAGGAATACATAACACTTCGCAAATCATATTATATCTTACCATGAAACATAGAAATGAGATGCGATATAGCGTTTTAAGAAGCATTAGAACTCTATTGCTACGATACGTAGATATCTGCAAACGCTATTTCCTTGCAAGGAAGTGCCGCATTTACATTCATTTGAAGTGTAGACGAGGAATACATGACACTTCGCAAATCATATTATATCTTACCATGAAACATAGAAATGAGATGCGATATCGCGTTTTAAGAAGCATTAGAACACTATTGCTACGATAGGTAGATATTTGCAAACGCAATTTCCTTGCAAGGAAGTGTCGCATTTACATCCATTTGAAGTGTAGACGAGGAATACATAACACTTCGCAAGTCATATTATATCTTACCATGAAACATAGAAATGAGATGCGATATCGCGTTTTAAGAAGCATTAGAAATCTATTGCTACGATACCTTGACATCTGCAGACGCTATTTCTTAGCAAGGAAGTGTCGCATTTACATTCATTTGAAGTGTAGACGAGGAATACATAACACTTCGCAAGTCATATTATATCTTACCATGAAACATAGAAATGAGATGCGATATCGCGTTTTAAGAATCATAAGAACTCTATTGCTACGATACGTAGACATCTGCAAACGCTATTTCCTTGCAAGGAAGTGTCGCATTTACATTCAGTTGATGTGTAGACGAGGAATACATAACACCTCGCAAATCATATTATATCTTACCTTGAAACATAGAAATGAGATGCGATATCGCGTTTTAAAAAACATTAGAACTCTATTGCTACGATACGTAGACATCTGCAAACGCTATTTCCTTGCAAGGAAGTGTCACATTTACATTCATTTGACGTGTAGACGAGGAATACATAACACTTCGCAAATCATATTATATCTTACCATGAAACATAGAAATGAGATGCGATATCGCGTTTTAAGAATCATTAGAACTCTATTGCTACGATATGTAGACATCTGCAAACGCTATTTCCTTGCAAAGAAGTGTCGCATTTACATTCATTTGAATCGTAGACGAGGAATGCATAACACTTCGCAATGAATACTATATCTTATCATGAAACATAGATATGAGATGCAATATCTCGTTTTAAGAAGCATTAGAACTCTATTGCTACGATACCTAGACATCTGCAGACGTTATTTCCTAGCAAGGAAGTGTCGCATTTACATTCATTTGAAGTGTAGACGAGGAATACATAACACTTCGCAAATCATATTATATCTTACCATGAAACATAGAAATGGAATGCGATCTCTCGATTTAAGAGGCATTAGAAATCTATTACTACGATACCTAGACATCTGCAAACGCTATTTCCGTGCAAGGAAGTGTCGCATTTACATTCATTTGAATCGTAGACGAGGAATGCATAACACTTCGCAATGAATATTATATCTTATCATGAAACATAGATATGAGATGCAATATCTCGTTTTAAGAAGCATTTGAACTCTATTGCTTCGATACGTAGACATCTGCAAACGCTATTTCCTTGCAAGAAAGTGTCGCATTTACATTCATTTGATGTGTAGACGAGGAATACATAGCACTTCGCAAATCATATTATATCTTACAATGAAACATAGAAATGAGATGCGATATCGCGTTTTAAGAAGCATTGGTACTCTATTGCTACGATACGTAGACATCTGCAAACGCTATTTCCTTGCAAGGAAGTGTCGCATTTACATTCATTTGATGTGTAGACGAGGAATACATAACACTTCGCAATTCATATTATATCTTACCATGAAACATAGAAAAGAGATGCGATATCGCGTTTTAAGAATCATAAGAACTCTATTGCTACGATACGTAGACATCTGCAAACGCTATTTCCATGCAAAGAAGTGTCGCATTTACATTCATTTGAATCGTAGACGAGGAATACAAAACACTTCGCAAATCATATTATATCTTACCATGAAACATAGAAATGAGATGCGATATCGCGTTTTAAGAAGCACTAGAATTCTATTGCTGCGATACGTAGACATCTGCAAACGCTATTTCCTTGCAAGGAAGTGTCGCATTTACATTCATTTGATGTGTAGACGAGGAATACATAACACTTCGCAATTCATATTATATCTTACCATGAAAGATAGAAAAGAGATGCGATATCGCGTTTTAAGAATCATAAGAACTCTATTGCTACGATACGTAGACATCTGCAAACGCTATTTCCTTGCAAAGAAGTGTCGCATTTACATTCATTTGAAGTGTAGACGAGGAATACATAACACTTCGCAAGTCATATTATATCTTACCATGAAACATAGAAATGAGATGCGATATCGCGTTTTAAGAAGCATTAGAACACTATTGCTACGATACGTAGACATCTGCAAACGCTATTTCCTTGCAAGGAAGTGTCGCATTTACATTCATTTGAAGTGTAGACGAGGAATACATGACACTTCGCAAATCATATTATATATTATCATGAAACATAGAAATCAGATGCGATATCGCGTTTTAAGAAGCATTAGAACACTATTGCTACGATAGGTAGACATTTGCAAACGCTATTTCCTTGCAAGGAAGTGTCGCATTTACATTCAGTTGATGTGTAGACGAGGAATACATAACACTTCGCAAATCATATTATATCTTACCATGAAACATAGAAATGAGATGCGATATCGCGTTTTAAGAATCATAAGAACTCTATTGCAACGATACGTAGATATCTGCAAACTCTATTTCCTTGCAAAGAAGTGTCGCATTTACATTCATTTGAAGTGTAGACGAGGAATACATACCACTTCGCAAATCATATTATACCTTACCATGAAACATAGAAATGAGATGCGATATCGCGTTTTAAGAATCATAAGAACTCTATTGCTACGATACGTAGACATCTGCTAACGCTATTTCCTTGCAAGGAAGTGTCGCATTTACATTCATTTGAATCGTAGACGTGGAATGCATAACACTTCGCACTGAATATTATATCTTATCATGAAACATAGATATGAGATGCAATATCTCGTTTTAAGAAGCATTTGAACTCTATTGCTTCGATACGTAGACATCTGCAAACGCTATTTCCTTGCAAGGAAGTGTCGCATTTACATTCATTTGATGTGTAGACGAGGAATACATGACACTTCGCAAATAATATTATATCTTACCATGAAACATAGAAATGAGATGCGATATCGCGTTTTAAGAATCATAAAAACTCTATTGCTACGATACGTAGACATCTGCAAACGCTATTTCCTTGCAAAGAAGTGTCGCATTTACATTCATTTGAAGTGTAGACGAGGAATACATAACACTTCGCAAATCATATTATATCTTACCATGAAACATAGAAATGAGATGCGATATCGCGTTTTAAGAGTCATAAGAACTCTATTGCTACGATACGTAGACATCTGCAAGCGCTATTTCCTTGCAAGGAAGTGTCGCATTTACATTCAGTTGATGTGTAGACGAGGAATACATAACACTTCGCAAATCATATTATATCTTACCATGAAACACAGAAATGAGATGCGATATCGCGTTTTAAGAATCATAAGAACTCTATTGCTACGATACGTAGACATCTGCAAACGCTATTTCCTTGCAAGGAAGTGTCGCATTTACATTCATTTGAAGTGTAGACGAGGAATGCATAACACTTCACAATGAATATTATATCTTACCATGAAACATAGAAATGATATGCGATATCGCGTTTTAAGAAGCATTAGAACTCTATTTCTACGATACGTAGACATCTGCAAACGCTATTTCCTTGCAAGGAAGTGTCGCATTTACATTCATTTGATGTGTAGACGAGGAATACATAACACTTCGCAAATCATATTATATCTTACCATGAAACATAGAAATGAGATGCGATATCGCGTTTTAAGAAGCATTAGAACTCTATTGCTACGATACGTAGACATTTGCAAACGCTATTTCCTTGCAAGGAAGTGTCGCATTTACATTCATTTGAAGTGTAGACGAGGAATACATAACACTTCGCAAATCATATTATATCTTACCATGAAACATAGAAATGAGATGCGATGTCGCGTTTTAAGAAGCATTAGAACTCTATTGCTACGATACCTAGACATCTGCAGACGCTATTTCCTAGCAAGGAAGTGTCGCATTTACATTCATTTGAAGTGTAGACGAGGAATACATAACACTTCGCAAGTCATGTTATATCTTACCATGAAACATAGAAATGATATGCGATATCGCGTTTTAAGAAGCATTAGAACTCTATTGCTACGATACGTAGACATCTGCAAACGCTATTTCCTTGCAAGGAAGTGTCGCATTTACATTCATTTGATGTGTAGACGAGGAATACATAACACTTCGCAAATCATATTATATCTTACCATGAAACATAGAAATGAGATGCGATATCGCGTTTTAAGAGTCATAAGAACTCTATTGCTACGATACGTAGACATCTGCAAGCGCTATTTCCTTGCAAGGAAGTGTCGCATTTACATTCAGTTGATGTGTAGACGAGGAATACATAACACTTCGCAAATCATATTATATCTTACCATGAAACATAGAAATGAGATGCGATATCGCGTTTTAAGAATCATAAGAACTCTATTGCTACGATACGTAGACATCTGCAAACGCTATTTCCTTGCAAGGAAGTGTCGCATTTACATTCATTTGAAGTGTAGACGAGGAATGCATAACACTTCACAATGAATATTATATCTTACCATGAAACATAGAAATGATATGCGATATCGCGTTTTAAGAAGCATTAGAACTCTATTGCTACGATACGTAGACATCTGCAAACGCTATTTCCTTGCAAGGAAGTGTCGCATTTACATTCATTTGATGTGTAGACGAGGAATACATAACACTTCGCAAATCATATTATATCTTACCATGAAACATAGAAATGAGATGCGATATCGCGTTTTAAGAAGCATTAGAACTCTATTGCTACGATACGTAGACATTTGCAAACGCTATTTCCTTGCAAGGAAGTGTCGCATTTACATTCATTTGAAGTGTAGACGAGGAATACATAACACTTCGCAAATCATATTATATCTTACCATGAAACATAGAAATGAGATGCGATGTCGCGTTTTAAGAAGCATTAGAACTCTATTGCTACGATACCTAGACATCTGCAGACGCTATTTCCTAGCAAGGAAGTGTCGCATTTACATTCATTTGAAGTGTAGACGAGGAATACATAACACTTCGCAAGTCATGTTATATCTTACCATGAAACATAGAAATGATATGCGATATCGCGTTTTAAGAAGCATTAGAACTCTATTGCTACGATACGTAGACAACTGCAAACGCTATTTCCTTGCAAGGAAGTGTCGCATTTACATTCATTTGATGTGTAGACGAGGAATACATAACACTTCGCAAATCATATTATATCTTACCATGAAACATAGAAATGAGATGCGATATCGCGTTTTAAGAAGCATTAGAACTCTATTGCTACGATACGTAGACATCTGCAAACGCTATTTCCTTGCAAGGAAGTGTCGCATTTACATTCATTTGAAGTGTAGACGAGGAATACATGACACTTCGCAAATCATATTATATCTTATCATGAAACATAGAAATGAGATGCGATATCGCGTTCTAAGAAGCATTAGAACACTATTGCTACGATAGGTAGACATTTGCAAACGCTATTTCCTTGCAAGGAAGTGTCGCATTTACATTCATTTGAAGTGTAGACGAGGAATACATAACACTTCGCAAATCATATTATATCTTACCATGAAACATAGAAATGAGATGCGATATCGCGTTTTAAGAAGCATTAGAACTCTATTGCTACGATACGTAGGCATCTGCAAACGCTATTTCCTTGCAAGGAAGTGTCGCATTTACATTCATTTGAATCGTAGACGAGGAATGCATAACACTTCGCAATGAATATTATATCTTATCATGAAACATAGATATGAGATGCAATATCTCGTTTTAAGAAGCATTTGAACTCTATTGCTTCGATACGTAGACATCTGCAAACGCTATTTCCTTGCAAGGAAGAGTCGCATTTACATTCATTTGATGTGTAGACGAGGAATACATAACACTTCGCAAATCATATTATATCTTACCATGAAACATAGAAATGAGATGCGATATAGCGTTTTAAGAAGCATTAGAACTCTATTGCTACGATACGTAGATATCTGCAAACGCTATTTCCTTGCAAGGAAGTGCCGCATTTACATTCATTTGAAGTGTAGACGAGGAATACATGACACTTCGCAAATCATATTATATCTTACCATGAAACATAGAAATGAGATGCGATATCGCGTTTTAAGAAGCATTAGAACACTATTGCTACGATAGGTAGATATTTGCAAACGCAATTTCCTTGCAAGGAAGTGTCGCATTTACATCCATTTGAAGTGTAGACGAGGAATACATAACACTTCGCAAGTCATATTATATCTTACCATGAAACATAGAAATGAGATGCGATATCGCGTTTTAAGAAGCATTAGAAATCTATTGCTACGATACCTTGACATCTGCAGACGCTATTTCTTAGCAAGGAAGTGTCGCATTTACATTCATTTGAAGTGTAGACGAGGAATACATAACACTTCGCAAGTCATATTATATCTTACCATGAAACATAGAAATGAGATGCGATATCGCGTTTTAAGAATCATAAGAACTCTATTGCTACGATACGTAGACATCTGCAAACGCTATTTCCTTGCAAGGAAGTGTCGCATTTACATTCAGTTGATGTGTAGACGAGGAATACATAACACCTCGCAAATCATATTATATCTTACCTTGAAACATAGAAATGAGATGCGATATCGCGTTTTAAAAAACATTAGAACTCTATTGCTACGATACGTAGACATCTGCAAACGCTATTTCCTTGCAAGGAAGTGTCACATTTACATTCATTTGACGTGTAGACGAGGAATACATAACACTTCGCAAATCATATTATATCTTACCATGAAACATAGAAATGAGATGCGATATCGCGTTTTAAGAATCATTAGAACTCTATTGCTACGATATGTAGACATCTGCAAACGCTATTTCCTTGCAAAGAAGTGTCGCATTTACATTCATTTGAATCGTAGACGAGGAATGCATAACACTTCGCAATGAATACTATATCTTATCATGAAACATAGATATGAGATGCAATATCTCGTTTTAAGAAGCATTAGAACTCTATTGCTACGATACCTAGACATCTGCAGACGTTATTTCCTAGCAAGGAAGTGTCGCATTTACATTCATTTGAAGTGTAGACGAGGAATACATAACACTTCGCAAATCATATTATATCTTACCATGAAACATAGAAATGGAATGCGATCTCTCGATTTAAGAGGCATTAGAAATCTATTACTACGATACCTAGACATCTGCAAACGCTATTTCCGTGCAAGGAAGTGTCGCATTTACATTCATTTGAATCGTAGACGAGGAATGCATAACACTTCGCAATGAATATTATATCTTATCATGAAACATAGATATGAGATGCAATATCTCGTTTTAAGAAGCATTTGAACTCTATTGCTTCGATACGTAGACATCTGCAAACGCTATTTCCTTGCAAGAAAGTGTCGCATTTACATTCATTTGATGTGTAGACGAGGAATACATAGCACTTCGCCAATCATATTATATCTTACAATGAAACATAGAAATGAGATGCGATATCGCGTTTTAAGAAGCATTGGTACTCTATTGCTACGATACGTAGACATCTGCAAACGCTATTTCCTTGCAAGGAAGTGTCGCATTTACATTCATTTGATGTGTAGACGAGGAATACATAACACTTCGCAATTCATATTATATCTTACCATGAAACATAGAAAAGAGATGCGATATCGCGTTTTAAGAATCATAAGAACTCTATTGCTACGATACGTAGACATCTGCAAACGCTATTTCCATGCAAAGAAGTGTCGCATTTACATTCATTTGAATCGTAGACGAGGAATACAAAACACTTCGCAAATCATATTATATCTTACCATGAAACATAGAAATGAGATGCGATATCGCGTTTTAAGAAGCACTAGAATTCTATTGCTGCGATACGTAGACATCTGCAAACGCTATTTCCTTGCAAGGAAGTGTCGCATTTACATTCATTTGATGTGTAGACGAGGAATACATAACACTTCGCAATTCATATTATATCTTACCATGAAAGATAGAAAAGAGATGCGATATCGCGTTTTAAGAATCATAAGAACTCTATTGCTACGATACGTAGACATCTGCAAACGCTATTTCCTTGCAAAGAAGTGTCGCATTTACATTCATTTGAATCGTAGACGAGGAATACAAAACACTTCGCAAATCATATTATATCTTACCATGAAACATAGAAATGAGATGCGATATCGCGTTTTAAGAAGCACTAGAAAGCTACTGCTACGATACGTAGACATCTGCAAACGCTATTTCCTAGCGAGGAAGTGTCGCATTTACTTTCATTTGAATCGTAGACGAGGAATGCATAACACTTCGCAATGAATATTACATCTTACCATGAAGCATAGAAATGAGGTGCGATATCGCGCTTTAAGAAGCATTAGAATTCTATTGCTGCGATACGTAGACATCTGCAAACGCTATTTCCTTGCAAGGAAGTGTCGCATTTACATTCATTTGAATCGTAGACGAGGAATGCATGACACTTCGCACTGAATATTATATCTTACCATGAAACATAGAAATGAGATGCGATATCGCGTTTTAAGAATCATAAGAACTGTATTGCTACGATACGTAGACATCTGCAAACGCTATTTCCTTGCAAGGAAGTGTCGCATTTACATTCATTTGATGTGTAGACGAGGAATACATAACACTTCGCAAGTCATATTATATCTTACCATGAAACATAGAAATGAGATGCGATATCGCGTTTTAAGAAGCATAAGAACTCAACTGCAACGATACGTAGACATCTGCAAACGCTATTTCCTAGCGAGGAAGTGTCGCATTCACATTCACTTGAAGTGTAGACGAGGAATACATAACACTTCGCAAATCATATTATATCTTACCATGAAACATAGAAATGTGATGCGATATCGCGTTTTAAGAATCATAAGAACTCTATTGCTACAATATGTAGACATCTGCAAACGCTATTTCCTTGCAAAGAAGTGTCGCATCTACATTCATTTGAAGTGTAGACGAGGAATACATAACACTTCGCAAATCATATTATATCTTACCATGAAACATAGAAATGAGATGCGATATCGCGTTTTAAGAAGCATTAGAACTCTATTGCTACGATACGTAGACATCTGCAAATGCTATTTCCCTGCAAGGAAGTGTCGCATTTACATTCATTTGAAGTGTAGACGAGGAATACATGACGCTTCGCAAACCATATTATATCTTATCATGAAACATAGAAATGAGATGCGATATCGCGTTTTAAGAAGCATTAGAACACTATTGCTACGATAGGTAGACATCTGCAAACGCTATTTCCTTGCAAGGAAGTGTCGCATTTACATTCATTTGAAGTGTAGACGAGGAATACATAACACTTCGCAAATCATATTATATCTTACCATGAAACATAGAAATGAGATGCGATATCGCGTTTTAAGAAGCATTAGAACTCTATTGCTACGATACCTAGACATCTGCAGACGCTATTTCCTAGCAAGGAAGTGTCGCATTTACATTCATTTGAAGTGTAGACGAGGAATACATAACACTTCGCAAGTCATATTATATCTTACCATGAAACATAGAAATGAGATGCGATATCGCGTTTTAAGAAGCATTAGAACTCTATTGCTACGATACGTAGACATCTGCAAACGCTATTTCCTTGCAAGGAAGTGTCGCATTTACATTCATTTGATGTGTAGACGAGGAATACATAACACTTCGCAAATCATATTATATCTTACCATGAAACATAGAAATGAGATGCGATATCGCGTTTTAAGAAGCATTAGAACTCTATTGCTACGATATGTAGACATCTGCAAACGCTATTTCCTTGCAAGGAAGTGTCGCATTCACATTCATTTGAAGTGTAGACGAGGAAAACATAACACTTCGCAAATCATATTATATCTTACCATGAAACATAGAAATGAGATGCGATATCGCGTTTTAAGAAGCATTAGAACTCTATTGCTACGATACGTAGACATTTGCAAACGCTATTTCCTTGCAAGGAAGTGTCGCATTTACATTCATTTGAAGTGTAGACGAGGAATACATAACACTTCGCAAATCATATTATATCTTACCATGAAACATAGAAATGAGATGCGATATCGCGTTTTAAGAAGCACTAGAACTCTATTGCTACGAAACCTAGACATCTGCAGACGCTATTTCCTAGCAAGGAAGTGTCGCATTTACATTCATTTGAAGTGTAGACGAGGAATACATAACACTTCGCAAGTCATATTATATCTTACCATGAAACATAGAAATGAGATGCGATATCGCGTTTTAAGAAGCATTAGAACTCTATTGCTACGATACGTAGACATCTGCAAACGCTATTTCCTTGCAAGGAAGTGTCGCATTTACATTCATTCGATGTGTAGACGAGGAATACATAACACTTCGCAAATCATATTATATCTTACCTTGAAACATAGAAATGAGATGCGATATCGCGTTTTAAGAATCATAAGAACTCTATTGCTACGATACGTAGACATCTGCAAACGCTATTTCCTTGCAAAGAAGTGTCGCATTTACATTCATTTGATGTGTAGACGAGGAATACATAACACTTCGCAAATCATATTATATCTTATCATGAAACATAGATATGAGATGCAATATCTCGTTTTAAGAAGCATTAGAACTCTATTGCTACGATACCTAGACATCTGCAGACGCTATTTCCTAGCAAGGAAGTGTCGCATTTACATTCATTTGAAGTGTAGACGAGGAAAACATAACACTTCGCAAATCATTTTATATCTTACCATGAAACATAGAAATGGGATGCGATCTCGCGTTTTAAGAAGCATTAGATATCTATTGCTACGATACGTAGGCATCTGCAAACGCTATTTCCTAGCGAGAAAGTGTCGCATTCACATTCATTTGAAGTGTAGACGAGGAAAACATAACACTTCGCAAATCATATTATATCTTACCATGAAACATACAAAATGAGATGCGATATCGCGTTTTAAGAAGCATTAGAACTCTATTGCTACGATACCTAGACATCTGCAGACGCTATTTCCTAGCAAGGAAGTGTCGCATTTACATTCATTTGAAGTGTAGACGAGGAATACATAACACTTCGCAAGTCATATTATATCTTACCATGAAACATAGAAATGAGATGCGATATCGCGTTTTAAGAAGCATTAGAAATCTATTGATACGATACCTAGAC
This sequence comes from Xylocopa sonorina, assembly GCF_050948175.1. Classification (NCBI taxonomy): domain Eukaryota; kingdom Metazoa; phylum Arthropoda; class Insecta; order Hymenoptera; family Apidae; genus Xylocopa; species Xylocopa sonorina. The sequence goes on along the minus strand of NW_027490388.1, from coordinate 240,461 downwards.
ATCTGCAGACGCTATTTCCTAGCGAGGAAGTATCGCATTCACATTCATTTGAAGTGTAGACGAGGAATACATGACACTTCGCAAATCATGTTATACCTTACCATGAAACATAGAAATGAGATGCGATATCGCGTTTTAAGAATCATAAGAGCCCTCTTGCTACGATACGTAGACATCTGCAAACGCTATTTCCTTGCAAGGAAGTGTCGCATTTACATTCAATTGAAGTGTGGACGAGGAATACATAACACTTGGCAAATCATATTATATCTTACCATGAAACATAGAAATGAGATGCGATATCGCGTTTTAAGAAGCATTGGAACACTATTGCTACGATAGGTAGATATTTGCAAATGCTATTTCCTTGCAAGCAAGTGTCGCATTTACATTCATTTGAAGTGTAGACGAGGAATACATAACACTTCGCATGTCATATTATATCTTACCATGAAACATGGATATGAGATGCAATATCTCGTTTTAAGAAGCATTAGAACTCTATTGCTACGATACGTAGACATCTGCAAACGCTATTTCCTTGCAAGGAAGTGTCACATTTACATTCATTTGATGTGTAGACGAGGAATACATAACACTTCGCAAATCATATTATATCTTACCATGAAACATAGAAATGAGATGCGATATCGCGTTTTAAGAATCATAAGAACTCTATTGCTACGATATGTAGACATCTGCAAACGCTATTTCCTTGCAAAGAAGTGTCGCATTTACATTCATTTGAAGTGTAGACGAGGAATACATGACACTTCGCAAATCATATTATATCTTACCATGAAACATAGATATGAGATGCAATATCTCGTTTTAAGAAGCATTAGAATTCTATTGCTACGATACGTAGACATCTGCAAACGCTATTTCCTTGCAAGGAAGTGTCACATTTACATTCATTTGATGTGTAGACGAGGAATACAAAACACTTCGCAAATCATATTATATCTTACCATGAAACATAGAAATGAGATGCGATATCGCGTTTTAAGAATCATAAGAACTCTATTGCTACGATATGTAGACATCTGCAAACGCTATTTCCTAGCAAAGAAGTGTCGCATTTACATTCATTTGAATCGTAGACGAGGAATGCATAACACTTCGCAATGAATATTATATCTTATCATGAAACATAGATATGAGATGCAATATCTCGTTTTAAGAAGCATTTGAACTCTATTGCTTCGATACGTAGACATCTGCAAACGCTATTTCCTTGCAAGGAAGTGTCGCATTTACATTCATTTGATGTGTAGACGAGGAATACATAACACTTCGCAAATCATATTATATCTTACCATGAAACATAGAAATGAGATGCGATATCGCGTTTTAAGAAGCATTAGAACTCTATTGCTACGATACGTAGATATCTGCAAACGCTATTTCCTTGCAAGGAAGTGCCGCATTTACATTCATTTGAAGTGTAGACGAGGAATACATGACACTTCGCAAATCATATTATATCTTACCATGAAACATAGAAATGAGATGCGATATCGCGTTTTAAGAAGCATTAGAACACTATTGCTACGATAGGTAGATATTTGCAAACGCTATTTCCTTGCAAGGAAGTGTCGCATTTACATTCATTTGAAGTGTAGACGAGGAATACATAACACTTCGCAAGTCATATTATATCTTACCATGAAACATAGAAATGAGATGCGATATCGCGTTTTAAGAAGCATTAGAACTCTATTGCTACGATACCTTGACATCTGCAGACGCTATTTCCTAGCAAGGAAGTGTCGCATTTACATTCATTTGAAGTGTAGACGAGGAATACATAACACTTCGCAAGTCATATTATATCTTACCATGAAACATAGAAATGAGATGCGATATCGCGTTTTAAGAATCATGAGAACTCTATTGCTACGATACGTAGACATCTGCAAACGCTATTTCCTAGCGAGAAAGTGTCGCATTGACATTCATTTGAAGTGTAGACGAGGAATACATAACACTTCGCAAATCATATTATATCTTACCATGAAACATAGAAATGAGATGCGATATCGCGTTTTAAGAAGCATTAGAACTCTATTGCTACGGTACGTAGACATCTGCAAACGCTATTTCCTTGCAAAGAAGTGTCGCATTTACATTCATTTGAATCGTAGACGAGGAATACAAAACACTTCGCAAATCATATTATATCTTACCATGAAACATAGAAATGAGATGCGATATCGCGTTTTAAGAAGCACTAGAAAGCTACTGCTACGATACGTAGACATCTGCAAACGCCATTTCCTAGCGAGGAAGTATCGCATTCACATTCACTTGAAGAGTAGACTAGGAATACATAACACTTCGCAAATCATGTTATATCTTACCATGAAACATAGAAATGAGATGCGATATCGCGTTTTAAGAATCATATGAACTCTATTGCTACGATACGTAGACATCTGCAATCGCTATTTCCTTGCAAGGAAGTGTCGCATTTACTTTCATTTGAATCGTAGACGAGGAATGCATAACACTTCGCAATGAATATTACATCTTACCATGAAGCATAGAAATGAGGTGCGATATCGCGCTTTAAGAAGCATTAGAATTCTATTGCTGCGATACGTAGACATCTGCAAACGCTATTTCCTTGCAAGGAAGTGTCGCATTTACATTCATTTGATGTGTAGACGAGGAATACATAACACTTCGCAATTCATATTATATCTTACCATGAAACATAGAAAAGAGATGCGATATCGCGTTTTAAGAATCATAAGAACTCTATTGCTACGATACGTAGACATCTGCAAACGCTATTTCCTTGCAAAGAAGTGTCGCATTTACATTCATTTGAATCGTAGACGAGGAATACAAAACACTTCGCAAATCATATTATATCTTACCATGAAACATAGAAATGAGATGCGATATCGGGTTTTAAGAAGCACTAGAAAGCTACTGCTACGATACGTAGACATCTGCAAACGCTATTTCCTAGCGAGGAAGTATCGCATTCACATTCATTTGAAGAGTAGACTAGGAATACATAACACTTCGCAAATCATGTTATATCTTACCATGAAACATAGAAATGAGATGCGATATCGCGTTTTAAGAATCATATGAACTCTATTGCTACGATACGTAGACATCTGCAATCGCTATTTCCTTGCAAGGAAGTGTCGCATTTACTTTCATTTGAATCGTAGACGAGGAATGCATAACACATCGCAATGAATATTACATTTTACCATGAAGAATAGAAATGAGGTGCGATATCGCGCTTTAAGAAGCATTAGAATTCTATTGCTGCGATACGTAGACATCTGCAAACGCTATTTCCTTGCAAGGAAGTGTCGCATTTACATTCATTTGATGTGTAGACGAGGAATACATAACACTTCGCAATTCATATTATATCTTACCATGAAACATAGAAAAGAGATGCGATATCGCGTTTTAAGAATCATAAGAACTCTATTGCTACGATACGTAGACATCTGCAAACGCTATTTCCTTGCAAAGAAGTGTCGCATTTACATTCATTTGAATCGTAGACGAGGAATACAAAACACTTCGCAAATCATATTATATCTTACCATGAAACATAGAAATGAGATGCGATATCGCGTTTTAAGAAGCACTAGAAAGCTACTGCTACGATACGTAGACATCTGCAAACGCTATTTCCTAGCGAGGAAGTGTCGCATTTACTTTCATTTGAATCGTAGACGAGGAATGCATAACACTTCGCAATGAATATTACATCTTACCATGAAGCATAGAAATGAGGTGCGATATCGCGCTTTAAGAAGCATTAGAATTCTATTGCTGCGATACGTAGACATCTGCAAACGCTATTTCCTTGCAAGGAAGTGTCGCATTTACATTCATTTGAATCGTAGACGAGGAATGCATGACACTTCGCACTGAATATTATATCTTACCATGAAACATAGAAATGAGATGCGATATCGCGTTTTAAGAATCATAAGAACTGTATTGCTACGATACGTAGACATCTGCAAACGCTATTTCCTTGCAAGGAAGTGTCGCATTTACATTCATTTGATGTGTAGACGAGGAGTACATAACACTTCGCAAGTCATATTATATCTTACCATGAAACATAGAAATCAGATGCGATATCGCGTTTTAAGAAGCATAAGAACTCAACTGCAACGATACGTAGACATCTGCAAACGCTATTTCCTAGCGAGGAAGTGTCGCATTCACATTCACTTGAAGTGTAGACGAGGAATACATAACACTTCGCAAATCATATTATATCTTACCATGAAACATAGAAATGAGATCCGATATCGCGTTTTAAGAATCATAAGAACGCTATTGCTACGATACGTAGACATCTGCAAACGCTATTTCCTAGCGAGGAAGTGTCGCATTCACATTCATTTGAAGTGTAGACGAGGAATACATAACACTCCGCAAATCATATTATATCTTACCATGAAACATAGAAATGTGATGCGATATCGCGTTTTAAGAATCATAAGAACTCTATTGCTACGATACGTAGACATCTGCAAACGCTATTTCCTTGCAAAAAAGTGTCGCATTTACATTCATTTGAAGTGTAGACGAGGAATACATAACACTTCGCAAATCATATTATATCTTACCATGAAACATAGAAATGAGATGCGATATCGCGTTTTAAGAAGCATTAGAACTCTATTGCTACGATACGTAGACATCTGCAAATGCTATTTCCCTGCAAGGAAGTGTCGCATTTACATTCATTTGAAGTGTAGACGAGGAATACATGACGCTTCGCAAACCATATTATATCTTATCATGAAACATAGAAATGAGATGCGATATCGCGTTTTAAGAAGCATTAGAACACTATTGCTACGATAGGTAGACATCTGCAAACGCTATTTCCTTGCAAGGAAGTGTCGCATTTACATTCATTTGAAGTGTAGACGAGGAATACATAACACTTCGCAAATCATATTATATCTTACCATGAAACATAGAAATGAGATGCGATATCGCGTTTTAAGAAGCATTAGAACTCTATTGCTACGATACGTAGACATTTGCAAACGCTATTTCCTTGCAAGGAAGTGTCGCATTTACATTCATTTGAAGTGTAGACGAGGAATACATAACACTTCGCAAATCATATTATATCTTACCATGAAACATAGAAATGAGATGCGATATCGCGTTTTAAGAAGCACTAGAACTCTATTGCTACGAAACCTAGACATCTGCAGACGCTATTTCCTAGCAAGGAAGTGTCGCATTTACATTCATTTGATGTGTAGACGAGGAATACATAACACTTCGCAAATCATATTATATCTTATCATGAAACATAGATATGAGATGCAATATCTCGTTTTAAGAAGCATTAGAACTCTATTGCTACGATACCTAGACATCTGCAGACGCTATTTCCTAGCAAGGAAGTGTCGCATTTACATTCATTTGAAGTGTAGACGAGGAAAACATAACACTTCGCAAATCATTTTATATCTTACCATGAAACATAGAAATGGGATGCGATCTCGCGTTTTAAGGAGCATTAGAAATCTATTGCTACGATACGTAGGCATCTGCAAACGCTATTTCCTAGCGAGAAAGTGTCGCATTCACATTCATTTGAAGTGTAGACGAGGAGTACATAACACTCCGCAATTCGTATTATATCTTACCATGAAACATAGAAATGAGATGCGATATCGCGTTTTAAGAATCATAAGAACTCTATTGCAACGATACGTAGACATATGCAAACGCTATTTCCTTGCAAAGAAGTGTCGCATTTACATTCATTTGAAGTGTAGACGAGGAATACATGACACTTCGCAAATCATATTATATCTTACCATGAAACATAGAAATGAGATGCGATATCGCGTTTTAAGAAGCATTGGAACACTATTGCTACGATAGGTAGATATTTGCAAACGCTATTTCCTTGCAAGCAAGTGTCGCATTTACATTCATTTGAAGTGTAGACGAGGAATACATAACACTTCGCATGTCATATTATATCTTACCATGAAACATAGATATGAGATGCAATATCTCGTTTTAAGAAGCATTAGAACTCTATTGCTACGATACGTAGACATCTGCAAACGCTATTTCCTTGCAAGGAAGTGTCACATTTACATTCATTTGATGTGTAGACGAGGAATACATAACACTTCGCAAATCATATTATATCTTACCATGAAACATAGAAATGAGATGCGATATCGCGTTTTAAGAATCATAAGAACTCTATTGCTACGATATGTAGACATCTGCAAACGCTATTTCCTTGCAAGGAAGTGTCGCATTCACATTCATTTGATGTGTAGACGAGGAATACATAACACTTCGCAAATCATATTATATCTTACCATGAAACATAGATATGAGATGCAATATCTCGTTTTAAGAAGCATTAGAATTCTATTGCTACGATACGTAGACATCTGCAAACGCTATTTCCTTGCAAGGAAGTGTCACATTTACATTCATTTGATGTGTAGACGAGGAATACATGACGCTTCGCAAACCATATTATATCTTATCATGAAACATAGAAATGAGATGCGATATCGCGTTTTAAGAAGCATTAGAACACTATTGCTACGATAGGTAGACATCTGCAAACGCTATTTCCTTGCAAGGAAGTGTCGCATTTACATTCATTTGAAGTGTAGACGAGGAAAACATAACACTTCGCAAATCATATTATATCTTACCATGAAACATAGAAATGAGATGCGATATCGCGTTTTAAGAAGCATTAGAACTCTATTGCTACGATACGTAGACATTTGCAAACGCTATTTCCTTGCAAGGAAGTGTCGCATTTACATTCATTTGAAGTGTAGACGAGGAATACATAACACTTCGCAAATCATATTATATCTTACCATGAAACATAGAAATGAGATGCAATATCTCGTTTTAAGAAGCATTAGAACTCTATTGCTACGATACCTAGACATCTGCAGACGCTATTTCCTAGCAAGGAAGTGTCGCATTTACATTCATTTGAAGTGTAGACGAGGAAAACATAACACTTCGCAAATCATTTTATATCTTACCATGAAACATAGAAATGGGATGCGATCTCGCGTTTTAAGGAGCATTAGAAATCTATTGCTACGATACGTAGGCATCTGCAAACGCTATTTCCTAGCGAGAAAGTGTCGCATTCACATTCATTTGAAGTGTAGACGAGGAGTACATAACACTCCGCAATTCGTATTATATCTTACCATGAAACATAGAAATGAGATGCGATATCGCGTTTTAAGAATCATAAGAACTCTATTGCAACGATACGTAGACATATGCAAACGCTATTTCCTTGCAAAGAAGTGTCGCATTTACATTCATTTGAAGTGTAGACGAGGAATACATGACACTTCGCAAATCATATTATATCTTACCATGAAACATAGAAATGAGATGCGATATCGCGTTTTAAGAAGCATTGGAACACTATTGCTACGATAGGTAGATATTTGCAAACGCTATTTCCTTGCAAGCAAGTGTCGCATTTACATTCATTTGAAGTGTAGACGAGGAATACATAACACTTCGCATGTCATATTATATCTTACCATGAAACATAGATATGAGATGCAATATCTCGTTTTAAGAAGCATTAGAACTCTATTGCTACTATACGTAGACATCTGCAAACGCTATTTCCTTGCAAGGAAGTGTCACATTTACATTCATTTGATGTGTAGACGAGGAATACATAACACTTCGCAAATCATATTATATCTTACCATGAAACATAGAAATGAGATGCGATATCGCGTTTTAAGAATCATAAGAACTCTATTGCTACGATATGTAGACATCTGCAAACGCTATTTCCTTGCAAGGAAGTGTCGCATTTACATTCATTTGATGTGTAGACGAGGAATACATAACACTTCGCAAATCATATTATATCTTACCATGAAACATAGAAATGAGATGCGATATCGCGTTTTAAGAAGCATTAGAACTCTATTGCTACGATACGTAGATATCTGCAAACGCTATTTCCTTGCAAGGAAGTGCCGCATTTACATTCATTTGAAGTGTAGACGAGGAATACATGACACTTCGCAAATCATATTATATCTTACCATGAAACATAGATATGAGATGCAATATCTCGTTTTAAGAAGCATTAGAATTCTATTGCTACGATACGTAGACATCTGCAAACGCTATTTCCTTGCAAGGAAGTGTCACATTTACATTCATTTGATGTGTAGACGAGGAATACATAACACTTCGCAAATCATATTATATCTTACCATGAAACATAGAAATGAGATGCGATATCGCGTTTTAAGAATCATAAGAACTCTATTGCTACGATATGTAGACATCTGCAAACGCTATTTCCTAGCAAAGAAGTGTCGCATTTACATTCATTTGAATCGTAGACGAGGAATGCATAACACTTCGCAATGAATATTATATCTTATCATGAAACATAGATATGAGATGCAATATCTCGTTTTAAGAAGCATTTGAACTCTATTGCTTCGATACATAGACATCTGCAAACGCTATTTCCTTGCAAGGAAGTGTCGCATTTACATTCATTTGATGTGTAGACGAGGAATACATAACACTTCGCAAATCATATTATATCTTACCATGAAACATAGAAATGAGATGCGATATCGCGTTTTAAGAAGCATTAGAACTCTATTGCTACGATACGTAGATATCTGCAAACGCTATTTCCTTGCAAGGAAGTGCCGCATTTACATTCATTTGAAGTGTAGACGAGGAATACATGACACTTCGCAAATCATATTATATCTTACCATGAAACATAGAAATGAGATGCGATATCGCGTTTTAAGAAGCATTAGAACACTATTGCTACGATAGGTAGATATTTGCAAACGCTATTTCCTTGCAAGGAAGTGTCGCATTTACATTCATTTGAAGTGTAGACGAGGAATACATAACACTTCGCAAGTCATATTATATCTTACCATGAAACATAGAAATGAGATGCGATATCGCGTTTTAAGTAGCATTAGAACTCTATTGCTACGATACCTTGACATCTGCAGACGCTATTTCCTAGCAAGGAAGTGTCGCATTTACATTCATTTGAAGTGTAGACGAGGAATACATAACACTTCGCAAGTCATATTATATCTTACCATGAAACATAGAAATGAGATGCGATATCGCGTTTTAAGAATCATAAGAACTCTATTGCTACGATACGTAGACATCTGCAAACGCTATTTCCTAGCGAGAAAGTGTCGCATTGACATTCATTTGAAGTGTAGACGAGGAATACATAACACTTCGCAATTCATATTATATCTTACCATGAAACATAGAAAAGAGATGCGATATCGCGTTTTAAGAATCATAAGAACTCTATTGCTACGATACGTAGACATCTGCAAACGCTATTTCCTTGCAAAGAAGTGTCGCATTTACATTCATTTGAATCGTAGACGAGGAATACAAAACACTTCGCAAATCATATTATATCTTACCATGAAACATAGAAATGAGGTGCGATATCGCGTTTTAAGAAGCACTAGAAAGCTACTGCTACGATACGTAGACATCTGCAAACGCCATTTCCTAGCGAGGAAGTATCGCATTCACATTCACTTGAAGAGTAGACTAGGAATACATAACACTTCGCAAATCATGTTATATCTTACCATGAAACATAGAAATGAGATGCGATATCGCGTTTTAAGTATCATATGAACTCTATTGCTACGATACGTAGACATCTGCAATCGCTATTTCCTTGCAAGGAAGTGTCGCATTTACTTTCATTTGAATCGTAGACGAGGAATGCATAACACTTCGCAATGAATATTACATCTTACCATGAAGCATAGAAATGAGGTGCGATATCGCGCTTTAAGAAGCATTAGAATTCTATTGCTGCGATACGTGGACATCTGCAAACGCTATTTCCTTGCAAGGAAGTGTCGCATTTACATTCATTTGATGTGTAGACGAGGAATACATAACACTTCGCAATTCATATTATATCTTACCATGAAACATAGAAAAGAGATGCGATATCGCGTTTTAAGAATCATAAGAACTCTATTGCTACGATACGTAGACATCTGCAAACGCTATTTCCTTGCAAAGAAGTGTCGCATTTACATTCATTTGAATCGTAGACGAGGAATACAAAACACTTCGCAAATCATATTATATCTTACCATGAAACATAGAAATGAGATGCGATATCGGGTTTTAAGAAGCACTAGAAAGCTACTGCTACGATACGTAGACATCTGCAAACGCTATTTCCTAGCGAGGAAGTATCGCATTCACATTCATTTGAAGAGTAGACTAGGAATACATAACACTTCGCAAATCATGTTATATCTTACCATGAAACATAGAAATGAGATGCGATATCGCGTTTTAAGAATCATATGAACTCTATTGCTACGATACGTAGACATCTGCAATCGCTATTTCCTTGCAAGGAAGTGTCGCATTTACTTTCATTTGAATCGTAGACGAGGAATGCATAACACATCGCAATGAATATTACATCTTACCATGAAGCATAGAAATGAGGTGCGATATCGCGCTTTAAGAAGCATTAGAATTCTATTGCTGCGATACGTAGACATCTGCAAACGCTATTTCCTTGCAAGGAAGTGTCGCATTTACATTCATTTGAATCGTAGACGAGGAATGCATAACACTTCGCACTGAATATTATATCTTACCATGAAACATAGAAATGAGATGCGATATCGCGTTTTAAGAATCATAAGAACTGTATTGCTACGATACGTAGACATCTGCAAACGCTATTTCCTTGCAAGGAAGTGTCGCATTTACATTCATTTGATGTGTAGACGAGGAATACATAACACTTCGCAAGTCATATTATATCTTATCATGAAACATAGATATGAGATGCAATATCTCGTTTTAAGAAGCATTAGAACTCTATTGCTACGATACCTAGACATCTGCAGACGCTATTTCCTAGCAAGGAAGTGTCGCATTTACATTCATTTGAAGTGTAGACGAGGAAAACATAACACTTCGCAAATCATTTTATATCTTACCATGAAACATAGAAATGGGATGCGATCTCGCGTTTTAAGAAGCATTAGAAATCTATTGCTACGATACGTAGGCATCTGCAAACGATATTTCCTAGCGAGAAAGTGTCGCATTCACATTCATTTGAAGTGTAGACGAGGAAAACATAACACTTCGCAAATCATATTATATCTTACCATGAAACATACAAAATGAGATGCGATATCGCGTTTTAAGAAGCATTAGAACTCTATTGCTACGATACCTAGACATCTGCAGACGCTATTTCCTAGCAAGGAAGTGTCGCATTTACATTCATTTGAAGTGTAGACGAGGAATACATAACACTTCGCAAGTCATATTATATCTTACCATGAAACATAGAAATGAGATGCGATATCGCGTTTTAAGAAGCATTAGAAATCTATTGATACGATACCTAGACATCTGCAGACGCTATTTCCTAGCAAGGAAGTGTCGCATTTACATTCATTTGAAGTGTAGACGAGGAATACATAACACTTCGCAAGTCATATTATATCTTACCATGAAACATAGAAATGAGATGCGATATCGCGTTTTAAGAAGCATTAGAAATCTATTGATACGATACCTAGACATCTGCAGACGCTATTTCCTTGCAAGGAAGTTTCGCATTTACATTCATTTGAAGTGTAGACGAGGAGTACATAACACTCCGCAAATCGTATTATATCTTACCATGAAACATAGAAATGAGATGCGATATCGCGTTTTAAGAATCATAAGAACTCTATTGCAACGATACATATGCAAATATGCAACGGTAGACATATGCAAACGCTATTTCCTTGCAAAGAAGTGTCGCATTTACATTCATTTGAAGTGTAGACGAGGAATACATGACACTTCGCAAATCATATTATATCTTACCATGAAACATAGAAATGAGATGCGATATCGCGTTTTAAGAAGCATTGGAACACTATTGCTACGATAGGTAGATATTTGCAAACGCTATTTCCTTGCAAGCAAGTGTCGCATTTACATTCATTTGAAGTGTAGACGAGGAATACATAACACTTCGCAAGTCATATTATATCTTACCATGAAACATAGATATGAGATGCAATATCTCGTTTTAAGAAGCATTAGAACTCTATTGCTACGATACGTAGACATCTGCAAACGCTATTTCCTTGCAAGGAAGTGTCACATTTACATTCATTTGATGTGTAGACGAGGAATACATAACACTTCGCAAATTATATTATATCTTACCATGAAACATAGAAATGAGATGCGATATCGCGTTTTAAGAAGCATTAGAACTCTATTGCTACGATACCTTGACATCTGCAGAAGCTATTTCCTAGCAAGGAAGTGTCGCATTTACATTCATTTGAAGTGTAGACGAGGAATACATAACACTTCGCAAGTCATATTATATCTTACCATGAAACATAGAAATGAGATGCGATATCGCGTTTTAAGAATCATAAGAACTCTATTGCTACGATACGCAGACATCTGCAATCGCTATTTCCTTGCAAGGAAGTGTCGCATTTACTTTCATTTGAATCGTAGACGAGGAATGCATAACACATCGCAATGAATATTACATCTTACCATGAAGCATAGAAATGAGGTGCGATATCGCGCTTTAAGAAGCATTAGAATTCTATTGCTGCGATACGTAGACATCTGCAAACGCTATTTCCTTGCAAGGAAGTGTCGCATTTACATTCATTTGAATCGTAGACGAGGAATGCATAACACTTCGCACTGAATATTATATCTTACCATGAAACATAGAAATGAGATGCGATATCGCGTTTTAAGAATCATAAGAACTGTATTGCTACGATACGTAGACATCTGCAAACGCTATTTCCTTGCAAGGAAGTGTCGCATTTACATTCATTTGATGTGTAGACGAGGAATACATAACACTTCGCAAGTCATATTATATCTTATCATGAAACATAGATATGAGATGCAATATCTCGTTTTAAGAAGCATTAGAACTCTATTGCTACGATACCTAGACATCTGCAGACGCTATTTCCTAGCAAGGAAGTGTCGCATTTACATTCATTTGAAGTGTAGACGAGGAAAACATAACACTTCGCAAATCATTTTATATCTTACCATGAAACATAGAAATGGGATGCGATCTCGCGTTTTAAGAAGCATTAGAAATCTATTGCTACGATACGTAGGCATCTGCAAACGCTATTTCCTAGCGAGAAAGTGTCGCATTCACATTCATTTGAAGTGTAGACGAGGAAAACATAACACTTCGCAAATCATATTTTATCTTACCATGAAACATACAAAATGAGATGCGATATCGCGTTTTAAGAAGCATTAGAACTCTATTGCTACGATACCTAGACATCTGCAGACGCTATTTCCTAGCAAGGAAGTGTCGCATTTACATTCATTTGAAGTGTAGACGAGGAATACATAACACTTCGCAAGTCATATTATATCTTACCATGAAATATAGATATGAGATGCAATATCTCGTTTTAAGAAGCATTAGAACTCTATTTCTACGATACGTAGACATCTGCAAACGCTATTTCCTTGCAAGGAAGTGTCACATTTACATTCATTTGATGTGTAGACGAGGAATACATAACATTTCGCAAATCATATTATATCTTACCATGAAACATAGAAATGAGATGCGATATCGCGTTTTAAGAAGCATTAGAACTCTATTGCTACGATACCTTGACATCTGCAGAAGCTATTTCCTAGCAAGGAAGTGTCGCATTTACATTCATTTGAAGTGTAGACGAGGAATACATAACACTTCGCAAGTCATATTATATCTTACCATGAAACATAGAAATGAGATGCGATATCGCGTTTTAAGAATCATAAGAACTCTATTGCTACGATACGTAGACATCTGCAAACGCTATTTCCTTGCAAGGAAGTGTCGCATTTACATTCAGTTGATGTGTAGACGAGGAATACATAACACCTCGCAAATCATATTATATCTTACCTTGAAACATAGAAATGAGATGCGATATCGCGTTTTAAAAAACATTAGAACTCTATTGCTACGATACGTAGACATCTGCAAACGCTATTTCCTTGCAAGGAAGTGTCACATTTACATTCATTTGACGTGTAGACGAGGAATACATAACACTTCGCAAATCATATTATATCTTACCATGAAACATAGAAATGAGATGCGATATCGCGTTTTAAGAATCATTAGAACTCTATTGCTACGATATGTAGACATCTGCAAACGCTATTTCCTTGCAAAGAAGTGTCGCATTTACATTCATTTGAATCGTAGACGAGGAATGCATAACACTTCGCAATGAATATTATATCTTATCATGAAACATAGATATGAGATGCAATATCTCGTTTTAAGAAGCATTAGAACACTATTGCTACGATAGGTAGATATTTGCAAACGCTATTTCCTTGCAAGGAAGTGTCGCATTTACATTCATTTGAAGTGTAGACGAGGAATACATAACACTTCGCAAGTCATATTATATCTTACCATGAAACATAGAAATGAGATGCGATATCGCGTTCTAAGAAGTATTAGAACACTACTGCTACGATAGGTAGACATTTGCAAACGCTATTTCCTTGCAAGGAAGTTTCGCATTTACATTCATTTGAAGTGTAGACGAGGAGTACATAACACTCCGCAAATCGTATTATATCTTACCATGAAACATAGAAATGAGATGCGATATCGCGTTTTAAGAATCATAAGAACTCTATTGCAACGATACGTAGACATATGCAAACGCTATTTCCTTGCAAAGAAGTGTCGCATTTACATTCATTTGAAGTGTAGACGAGGAATACATGACACTTCGCAAATCATATTATATCTTACCATGAAACATAGAAATGAGATGCGATATCGCGTTTTAAGAAGCATTGGAACACTATTGCTATGATAGGTAGATATTTGCAAACGCTATTTCCTTGCAAGCAAGTGTCGCATTTACATTCATTTGAAGTGTAGACGAGGAATACATAACACTTCGCAAGTCATATTATATCTTACCATGAAACATAGATATGAGATGCAATATCTCGTTTTAAGAAGCATTAGAACTCTATTTCTACGATACGTAGACATCTGCAAACGCTATTTCCTTGCAAGGAAGTGTCACATTTACATTCATTTGATGTGTAGACGAGGAATACATAACATTTCGCAAATCATATTATATCTTACCATGAAACATAGAAATGAGATGCGATATCGCGTTTTAAGAAGCATTAGAACTCTATTGCTACGATACCTTGACATCTGCAGAAGCTATTTCCTAGCAAGGAAGTGTCGCATTTACATTCATTTGAAGTGTAGACGAGGAATACATAACACTTCGCAAGTCATATTATATCTTACCATGAAACATAGAAATGAGATGCGATATCGCGTTTTAAGAATCATAAGAACTCTATTGCTACGATACGTAGACATCTGCAAACGCTATTTCCTTGCAAGGAAGTGTCGCATTTACATTCAGTTGATGTGTAGACGAGGAATACATAACACCTCGCAAATCATATTATATCTTACCTTGAAACATAGAAATGAGATGCGATATCGCGTTTTAAAAAACATTAGAACTCTATTGCTACGATACGTAGACATCTGCAAACGCTATTTCCTTGCAAGGAAGTGTCACATTTACATTCATTTGACGTGTAGACGAGGAATACATAACGCTTCGCAAATCATATTATATCTTACCATGAAACATAGAAATGAGATGCGATATCGCGTTTTAAGAATCATTAGAACTCTATTGCTACGATATGTAGACATCTGCAAACGCTATTTCCTTGCAAAGAAGTGTCGCATTTACATTCATTTGAATCGTAGACGAGGAATGCATAACACTTCGCAATGAATATTATATCTTATCATGAAACATAGATATGAGATGCAATATCTCGTTTTAAGAAGCATTAGAACACTATTGCTACGATAGGTAGATATTTGCAAACGCTATTTCCTTGCAAGGAAGTGTCGCATTTACATTCATTTGAAGTGTAGACGAGGAATACATAACACTTCGCAAGTCATATTATATCTTACCATGAAACATAGAAATGAGATGCGATATCGCGTTTTAAGAAGCATTAGAACTCTATTGCTACGATACCTTGACATCTGCAGACGTTATTTCCTAGCATGGAAGTGTCGCATTTACATTCATTTGAAGTGTAGACGAGGAATACATAACACTTCGCAAATCATATTATATCTTACCATGAAACATAGAAATGGAATGCGATCTCTCGTTTTAAGAAGCATTAGAAACCTATTACTACGATACCTAGACATCTGCAAACGCTATTTCCTAGCGAGAAACTGTCGCATTGACATTCATTTGAAGTGTAGACGAGGAATACATAACACTTCGCAAATCATATTATATCTTACCATGAAACATAGAAATGAGATGCGATATCGCGTTTTAAGAAGCATTAGAACTCTATTGCTACGGTGCGTAGACATCTGCAAACGCTATTTCCTTGCAAGGAAGTGTCGCATTTACATTCATTTGAATCGTAGACGAGGAATGCATAACACTTCGCAATGAATATTATATCTTATCATGAAACATAGATATGAGATGGAATATCTCGTTTTAAGAAGCATTTGAACTCTATTGCTTCGATACGTAGACATCTGCAAACGCTATTTCCTTGCAAGAAAGTGTCGCATTTACATTCATTTGATGCGTAGACGAGGAATACATAGCACTTCGCAAATCATATTATATCTTACCATGAAACATAGAAATGAGATGCGATATCGCGTTTTAAGAAGCATTGGTACTCTATTGCTACGATACGTAGACATCTGCAAACGCTATTTCCTTGCAAGGAAGTGTCGCATTTACATTCATTTGATGTGTAGACGAGGAATACATAACACTTCGCAATTCATATTATATCTTACCATGAAACATAGAAAAGAGATGCGATATCGCGTTTTAAGAATCATAAGAACTCTATTGCTACGATACGTAGACATCTGCAAACGCTATTTCCTTGCAAAGAAGTGTCGCATTTACATTCATTTGAATCGTAGACGAGGAATACAAAACACTTCGCAAATCATATTATATCTTACCATGAAACATAGAAATGAGATGCGATATCGCGTTTTAAGAAGCACTAGAAAGCTACTGCTACGATACGTAGACATCTGCAAACGCCATTTCCTAGCGAGGAAGTATCGCATTCACATTCATTTGAAGAGTAGACTAGGAATACATAACACTTCGCAAATCATGTTATATCTTACCATGAAACATAGAAATGAGATGCGATATCGCGTTTTAAGAATCATATGAACTCTATTGCTACAATATGTAGACATCTGCAAACGCTATTTCTTTGCAAAGAAGTATCGCATCTACATTCATTTGAAGTGTAGACGAGGAATACATAACACTTCGCAAATCATATTATATCTTACCATGAAACATAGAAATGAGATCCGATATCGCGTTTTATGAATCATAAGAACGCTATTGCTACGATACGTAGACATCTGCAAACGCTATTTCCTAGCGAGGAAGTGTCGCATTCACATTCATTTGAAGTGTAGACGAGGAATACATAACACTCCGCAAATCATATTATATCTTACCATGAAACATAGAAATGTGATGCGATATCGCGTTTTAAGAATCATAAGAACTCTATTGCTACGATACGTAGACATCTGCAAACGCTATTTCCTTGCAAAAAAGTGTCGCATTTACATTCATTTGAAGTGTAGACGAGGAATACATAACACTTCGCAAATCATATTATATCTTACCATGAAACATAGAAATGAGATGCGATATCGCGTTTTAAGAATCATAAGAACTGTATTGCTACGATACGTAGACATCTGCAAACTCTATTTCCTTGCAAGGAAGTGTCGCATTTACATTCATTTGAATCGTAGACGAGGAATGCATAACACTTCGCAATGAATATTATATCTTACCATGAAACATAGAAAAGAGATGCAATATCTCGTTTTAAGAAGCATTTGAACTCTATTGCTTCGATACGTATACATCTGCAAACGCTATTTCCTTGCAAGGAAGTGTCGCATTTACATTCATTTGATGTGTAAACGAGGAATACATAGCACTTCGCAAATCATATTATATCTTACCATGAAACATAGAAATGAGATGCGATATCGCGTTTTAAGAAGCATTGGAACTCTATTGCTACGATACGTAGACATCTGCAAACGCTATTTCCTTGCAAGGAAGTGTCGCATTTACATTCATTTGATGTGTAGACGAGGAATACATAACACTTCGCAATTCATATTATATCTTACCATGAAACATAGAAAAGAGATGCGATATCGCGTTTTAAGAATCATAAGAACTCTATTGCTACGATACGTAGACATCTGCAAACGCTATTTCCTTGCAAAGAAGTGTCGCATTTACATTCATTTGAATCGTAGACGAGGAATGCATAACACTTCGCAATGAATATTATTTCTTATCATGAAACATAGATATGAGATGCAATATCTCGTTTTAAGAAGCATTTGAACTCTATTGCTTCGATACGTATACATCTGCAAACGCTATTTCCTTGCAAAGAAGTGTCGCATTTACATTCATTTGAAGTGTAGACGAGGAATACATAACTCTTCGCAAATCATATTATATCTTACCATGAAACATAGAAATGGGATGCGATATCGCGTTTTAAGAATCATAAGAACACTATTGCTACGATACGTAGACATCTGCAAACGCTATTTCCTTGCAAAGAAGTGTCGCATTTACATTCATTTGAAGTGTAGACGAGGAATACATAACACTTCGCAAATCATATTATATCTTACCATGAAACATAGAAATGAGATGCGATATCGCGTTTTAAGAATCATAAGAACTCTATTGCTACGATACGTAGACATCTGCAAACGCTATTTCCTTGCAAGGAAGTGTCGCATTTACATTCATTTGAAGTGTGGACGAGGAATACATGACACTTCGCAAATCATATTATATCTTACCATGAAACATAGAAATGTGATGCGATATCGCGTTTTAAGAAGCATTAGAACTCTATTGCTACGATACGTAGACATCTGCAAACGCTATTTCCTTGCAAGGAAGAGTCGCATTTACATTCATTTGAATCGTAGACGAGGAATACGTAACACTTCGCAATGAATATTATATCTTATCATGAAACATAGATATGAGATGCAATATCTCGTTTTAAGAAGCATTTGAGCTCTATTGCACCGATACGTAGACATCTGCAAACTCTATTTCCTTGCAAGAAAGTGTCGCATTTACATTCATTTGATGTGTAGACGAGGAATACATAACACTTCGCAAATCATATTATATCTTACCATGAAACATAGAAATGAGATGCAATATCTCGTTTTAAGAAGCATTTGAACACTATTGCTTCGATACGTATACATCTGCAAACGCTATTTCCTTGCAAGGAAGTGTCGCATTTACATTCATTTGATGTGTAGACGAGGAATACATAACACTTCGCAAATCATATTATATCTTACCATGAAACATAGAAATGAGATGCGATATCGCGTTTTAAGAAGCATTAGAACTCTATTGCTACGATACCTAGACATCTGCAGACGTTATTTCCTAGCAAGGAAGTGTCGCATTTACATTCATTTGAAGTGTAGACGAGGAATACATAACACTTCGCAAATCATATTATATCTTACCATGAAACATAGAAATGGGATGCGATCTCTCGTTTTAAGAAGCATTAGAAATCTATTACTACGATACCTAGACATCTGCAAACGCTATTTCCTAGCGAGAAAGTGTCGCATTGACATTCATTTGAAGTGTAGACGAGGAATACATAACACTTCGCAAATCATATTATATCTTACCATGAAACATAGAAATGAGATGCGATATCGCGTTTTAAGAAGCATTAGAACTCTATTGCTACGGTACGTAGACATCTGCAAACGCTATTTCCTTGCAAGGAAGTGTCGGATTTACATTCATTTGAATCGTAGACGAGGAATGCATAACACTTCGCAATGAATATTATATCTTATCATGAAACATAGATATGAGATGCAATATCTCGTTTTAAGAAGCATTTGAACTCTATTGCTTCGATACGTAGACATCTGCAAACGCTATTTCCTTGCAAGAAAGTGTCGCATTTACATTCATTTGATGTGTAGACGAGGAATACATAACACTTCGCAAATCATGTTATATCTTACCATGAAACATAGAAATGAGATGCGATATCGCGTTTTAAGAATCATATGAACTCTATTGCTACGATACGTAGACATCTGCAATCGCTATTTCCTTGCAAGGAAGTGTCGCATTAACTTTCATTTGAATCGTAGACGAGGAATGCATAACACTTCGCAATGAATATTACATCTTACCATGAAGCATAGAAATGAGGTGCGATATCGCGCTTTAAGAAGCATTAGAATTCTATTGCTGCGATACGTAGACATCTGCAAACGCTATTTCCTTGCAAGGAAGTGTCGCATTTACATTCATTTGAATCGTAGACGAGGAATGCATAACACTTCGCACTGAATATTATATCTTACCATGAAACATAGAAATGAGATGCGATATCGCGTTTTAAGAATCATAAGAACTGTATTGCTACGATACGTAGACATCTGCAAACGCTATTTCCTTGCAAGGAAGTGTCGCATTTACATTCATTTGAATCGTAGACGAGGAATGCATAACACTTCGCAATGAATATTATATCTTATCATGAAACATAGATATGAGATGCAATATCTCGTTTTAAGAAGCATTTGAACTCTGTTGCTTCGATACGTATACATCTGCAAACGCTATTTCCTTGCAAGGAAGTGTCGCATTTACATTCATTTGATGTGTAGACGAGGAATACATAACACTTCGCAAATCATATTATATCTTACCATGAAACATAGAAATGAGATGCGATATCGCGTTTTAAGAAGCATTAGAACTCTATTGCTACGATACCTAGACATCTGCAGACGTTATTTCCTAGCAAGGAAGTGTCGGATCTACATTCATTTGAATCGTAGACGAGGAATGCATAACATTTCGCAATGAATATTATATCTTATCATGAAACATAGATATGAGATGCAATATCTCGTTTTAAGAAGCATTTGAACTCTATTGCTTCGATACGTAGACATCTGCAAACGCTATTTCCTTGCAAGAAAGTGTCGCATTTACATTCATTTGATGTGTAGACGAGGAATACATAGCACTTCGCAAATCATATTATATCTTACCATGAAACATAGAAATGAGATGCGATATCGCGTTTTAAGAAGCATTGGAACTCTATTGCTACGATACGTAGACATCTGCAAACGCTATTTCCTTGCAAGGAAGTGTCGCATTTACATTCATTTGATGTGTAGACGAGGAATACATAACACTTCGCAATTCATATTATATCTTACCATGAAACATAGAAAAGAGATGCGACATCGCGTTTTAAGAATCATAAGAACTCTATTGCTACGATACGTAGACATCTGCAAACGCTATTTCCTTGCAAAGAAGTGTCGCATTTACATTCATTTGAATCGTAGACGAGGAATGCATAACACTTCGCAATGAATATTATTTCTTATCATGAAACATAGATATGAGATGCAATATCTCGTTTTAAGAAGCATTTGAACTCTATTGCTTCGATACGTATACATCTGCAAACGCTATTTCCTTGCAAAGAAGTGTCGCATTTACATTCATTTGAAGTGTACACGAGGAATACATAACTCTTCTCAAATCATATTATATCTTACCATGAAACATAGAAATGAGATGCGATATCGCGTTTTAAGAATCATAAGAACTCTATTGCTACGATACGTAGACATCTGCAAACGCTATTTCCTTGCAAGGAAGTGTCGCATTTACATTCATTTGAATCGTGGACGAGGAATACATAACACTTCGCAATGAATATTATATCTTATCATGAAACATAGATATGAGATGCAATATCTCGTTTTAAGAAGCATTTGAGCTCTATTGCTTCGATACGTAGACATCTGCAAACGCTATTTCCTTGCAAGAAAGTGTCGCATTTACATTCATTTGATGTGTAGACGAGGAATACTTAACACTTCGCAAATCATATTATATCTTACCGTGAAACATAGAAATGAGATGCGATATCGCGTTTTAAGAAGCATTAGAACTCTATTGCTACGATACGTAGACATCAGCAAACGCTATTTCCTTGCAAGGAAGTGTCGCATTTACATTCATTTGAATCGTAGACGAGGAATACATAACACTTCGCAATGAATATTATATCTTATCATGAAACATAGATATGAGATGCAATATCTCGTTTTAAGAAGCATTTGAACTCTATTGCTTCGATACGTAGACATCTGCAAACGCTATTTCCTTGCAAAGGAGTGTCGCATTTACATACATTTGAAGTGTAGACGAGGAATACATAACTCTTCGCAAATCATATTATATCTTACCATGAAACATAGAAATGGGATGCGATATCGCGTTTTAAGAATCATAAGAACTCTATTGCTACGATACGTAGACATCTGCAAACGCTATTTCCTTGCAAAGAAGTGTCGCATTTACATTCATTTGAAGTGTAGACGAGGAATACATAACACTTCGCAAATCATATTATATCTTACCATGAAACATAGAAATGAGATGCGATATCGCGTTTTAAGAATCATAAGAACTCTATTGCTACGATACGTAGACATCTGCAAACGCTATTTCCTTGCAAGGAAGTGTCGCATTTATATTCATTTGAATCGTAGACGAGGAATACATAACACTTCGCAATGAATATTATATCTTATCATGAAACATAGATATGAGATGCAATATCTCGTTTTAAGAAGCATTTGAGCTCTATTGCTTCGATACGTAGACATCTGCATACGCTATTTCCTTGCAAGAAAGTGTCGCATTTACATTCATTTGATGTGTAGACGAGGAATACATAACACTTCGCAAATCATATTATATCTTACCATGAAACATGGAAATGAGATGCGATATCGCGTTTTAAGAAGCATTAGAACTCTACTGCTACGATACGCAGACATCTGCAAACGCTATTTCCTAGCGAGGAAGTGTCGCATTCACATTCATTTGAAGTGTAGACGAGGAATACATAACACTCCGCAAATCATATTATATCTTACCATGAAACATAGAAATGAGATGCGATATCGCGTTTTAAGAAGCATTAGAACTCTATTGCTACGATACGTAGACATCTGCAAACGCTATTTCCTTGCAAGGAAGTGTCGCATTTACATTCATTTGAATCGTAGACGAGGAATGCATAACACTTCGCAATGAATATTATATCTTATCATGAAACATAGATATGAGATGCAATATCTCGTTTTAAGAAACATTTGAACTCTATTGCTTCGATACGTAGACATCTGCAATCGCTATTTCCTTGCAAAGAAGTGTCGCATTTGCATTCATTTGAAGTGTAGACGAGGAATACATAACTCTTCGCAAATCATATTATATCTTACCATGAAACATAGAAATGAGATGCGATATCGCGTTTTATGAATCATAAGAACTATATTGTTACGACACGTAGACATCTGCAAACGCAATTTCCTTGCAAAGAAGTGTCGCATTTACATTCATTTGAAGTGTAGACGAGGAATACATAACACTTGGCAAATCATATTATATCTTACCATGAAACATAGAAATGAGATCCGATATCGCGTTTTATGAATCATAAGAACGCTATTGCTACGATACGTAGACATCTGCAAACGCTATTTCCTAGCGAGGAAGTGTCGCATTTACATTCATTTGAAGTGTAGAGTAGGAATACATATCACTCCGCAAATCATATTATATCTTACCATGAAACATAGAAATGTGATGCGATATCGCGTTTTAAGAATCATAAGAACTCTACTGCAACGATACGTAGACATCTGCAAACGCTATTTCCTTGCAAGGAAGTGTCGCATTTACATTAATTTGAAGTGTAGAGGAGGAGTACATAACACTTCGCAAATCATATTATATCTTACCATGAAACATAGAAATGGGATGCGATATCGCGATTTAAGAAGCATCAGAAATCCATTGCTACGATACGTAGACATCTGCAAACGCTATTTCCTTGCAAAGAAGTGTCGCATTTACATTCATTTCAAGTGTAGACGAGGAATACATAACACTTCGCAAATCATATTATATCTTACCATGAAACATAGAAATGAGATGCGATATCGCGTTTCAGGAATCATAAGAACTCTATTGCTACGATACGTAGACATCTGCAAACGCTATTTCCTTGTAAAGAATTGTCGCATTTACATTCATTTGAAGTGTAGACGAGGAATACATAACACTTCGCAAATCATATTATATCTTACCATGAAACATAGAAATGAGATGCGATATCGCGTTTTAGAAGCATTAGACCTCTATTGCTACGATACGTAGACATCTGCAAACGCAATTTCCTTGCAAAGAAGTGTCGCATTTACATTCATTTGAAGTGTAGACGAGGAATACATAACACTTCGCAATGAATATTATATCTTATCATGAAACATAGAAATGAGATCCGATATCGCGTTTTATGAATCATAAGAACGCTATTGCTACGATACGTAGACATCTGCAAACGCTATTTCCTAGCGAGGAAGTGTCGCATTTACATTCATTTGAAGTGTAGAGTAGGAATACATATCACTCCGCAAATCATATTATATCTTACCATGAAACATAGAAATGTGATGCGATATCGCGTTTTAAGAATCATAAGAACTCTACTGCAACGATACGTAGACATCTGCAAACGCTATTTCCTTGCAAGGAAGTGTCGCATTTACATTAATTTGAAGTGTAGACGAGGAATACATAACACTTCGCAAATCATATTATATCTTACCATGAAACATAGAAATGGGATGCGATATCGCGTTTCAAGAAGCATTAGAACTCTACTGCTACGATACGTAGACATCTGCAAACGCTATTTCCTTGCAAGAAAGTGTCGCATTTACATTCATTTGATGTGTAGACGAGGAATACATAGCACTTCGCAAATCATATTATATCTTACCATGAAACATAGAAATGAGATGCGATATCGCGTTTTAAGAAGCATTGGAACTCTATTGCTACGATACGTAGACATCTGCAAACGCTATTTCCTTGCAAGGAAGTGTCGCATTTACATTCATTTGATGTGTAGACGAGGAATACATAACACTTCGCAATTCATATTATATCTTACCATGAAACATAGAAAAGAGGTGCGACATCGCGTTTTAAGAATCATAAGAACTCTATTGCTACGATACGTAGACATCTGCAAACGCTATTTCCTTGCAAAGAAGTGTCGCATTTACATTCATTTGAATCGTAGACGAGGAATGCATAACACTTCGCAATGAATATTATTTCTTATCATGAAACATAGATATGAGATGCAATATCTCGTTTTAAGAAGCATTTGAACTCTATTGCTTCGATACGTATACATCTGCAAACGCTATTTCCTTGCAAAGAAGTGTCGCATTTACATTCATTTGAAGTGTACACGAGGAATACATAACTCTTCTCAAATCATATTATATCTTACCATGAAACATAGAAATGAGATGCGATATCGCGTTTTAAGAATCATAAGAACTCTATTGCTACGATACGTAGACATCTGCAAACGCTATTTCCTTGCAAGGAAGTGTCGCATTTACATTCATTTGAATCGTGGACGAGGAATACATAACACTTCGCAATGAATATTATATCTTATCATGAAACATAGATATGAGATGCAATATCTCGTTTTAAGAAGCATTTGAGCTCTATTGCTTCGATACGTAGACATCTGCAAACGCTATTTCCTTGCAAGAAAGTGTCGCATTTACATTCATTTGATGTGTAGACGAGGAATACTTAACACTTCGCAAATCATATTATATCTTACCGTGAAACATAGAAATGAGATGCGATATCGCGTTTTAAGAAGCATTAGAACTCTATTGCTACGATACGTAGACATCAGCAAACGCTATTTCCTTGCAAGGAAGTGTCGCATTTACATTCATTTGAATCGTAGACGAGGAATACATAACACTTCGCAATGAATATTATATCTTATCATGAAACATAGATATGAGATGCAATATCTCGTTTTAAGAAGCATTTGAACTCTATTGCTTCGATACGTAGACATCTGCAAACGCTATTTCCTTGCAAAGGAGTGTCGCATTTACATACATTTGAAGTGTAGACGAGGAATACATAACTCTTCGCAAATTATATTATATCTTACCATGAAACATAGAAATGGGATGCGATATCGCGTTTTAAGAATCATAAGAACTCTATTGCTACGATACGTAGACATCTGCAAACGCTATTTCCTTGCAAAGAAGTGTCGCATTTACATTCATTTGAAGTGTAGACGAGGAATACATAACACTTCGCAAATCATATTATATCTTACCATGAAACATAGAAATGAGATGCGATATCGCGTTTTAAGAATCATAAGAACTCTATTGCTACGATACGTAGACATCTGCAAACGCTATTTCCTTGCAAGGAAGTGTCGCATTTATATTCATTTGAATCGTAGACGAGGAATACATAACACTTCGCAATGAATATTATATCTTATCATGAAACATAGATATGAGATGCAATATCTCGTTTTAAGAAGCATTTGAGCTCTATTGCTTCGATACGTAGACATCTGCATACGCTATTTCCTTGCAAGAAAGTGTCGCATTTACATTCATTTGATGTGTAGACGAGGAATACATAACACTTCGCAAATCATATTATATCTTACCATGAAACATGGAAATGAGATGCGATATCGCGTTTTAAGAAGCATTAGAACTCTACTGCTACGATACGCAGACATCTGCAAACGCTATTTCCTAGCGAGGAAGTGTCGCATTCACATTCATTTGAAGTGTAGACGAGGAATACATAACACTCCGCAAATCATATTATATCTTACCATGAAACATAGAAATGAGATGCGATATCGCGTTTTAAGAAGCATTAGAACTCTATTGCTACGATACGTAGACATCTGCAAACGCTATTTCCTTGCAAGGAAGTGTCGCATTTACATTCATTTGAATCGTAGACGAGGAATGCATAACACTTCGCAATGAATATTATATCTTATCATGAAACATAGATATGAGATGCAATATCTCGTTTTAAGAAACATTTGAACTCTATTGCTTCGATACGTAGACATCTGCAATCGCTATTTCCTTGCAAAGAAGTGTCGCATTTGCATTCATTTGAAGTGTAGACGAGGAATACATAACTCTTCGCAAATCATATTATATCTTACCATGAAACATAGAAATGAGATGCGATATCGCGTTTTATGAATCATAAGAACTATATTGTTACGACACGTAGACATCTGCAAACGCAATTTCCTTGCAAAGAAGTGTCGCATTTACATTCATTTGAAGTGTAGACGAGGAATACATAACACTTGGCAAATCATATTATATCTTACCATGAAACATAGAAATGAGATCCGATATCGCGTTTTATGAATCATAAGAACGCTATTGCTACGATACGTAGACATCTGCAAACGCTATTTCCTAGCGAGGAAGTGTCGCATTTACATTCATTTGAAGTGTAGAGTAGGAATACATATCACTCCGCAAATCATATTATATCTTACCATGAAACATAGAAATGTGATGCGATATCGCGTTTTAAGAATCATAAGAACTCTACTGCAACGATACGTAGACATCTGCAAACGCTATTTCCTTGCAAGGAAGTGTCGCATTTACATTAATTTGAAGTGTAGAGGAGGAGTACATAACACTTCGCAAATCATATTATATCTTACCATGAAACATAGAAATGGGATGCGATATCGCGATTTAAGAAGCATCAGAAATCCATTGCTACGATACGTAGACATCTGCAAACGCTATTTCCTTGCAAAGAAGTGTCGCATTTACATTCATTTCAAGTGTAGACGAGGAATACATAACACTTCGCAAATCATATTATATCTTACCATGAAACATAGAAATGAGATGCGATATCGCGTTTCAGGAATCATAAGAACTCTATTGCTACGATACGTAGACATCTGCAAACGCTATTTCCTTGTAAAGAATTGTCGCATTTACATTCATTTGAAGTGTAGACGAGGAATACATAACACTTCGCAAATCATATTATATCTTACCATGAAACATAGAAATGAGATGCGATATCGCGTTTTAGAAGCATTAGACCTCTATTGCTACGATACGTAGACATCTGCAAACGCAATTTCCTTGCAAAGAAGTGTCGCATTTACATTCATTTGAAGTGTAGACGAGGAATACATAACACTTCGCAATGAATATTATATCTTATCATGAAACATAGAAATGAGATCCGATATCGCGTTTTATGAATCATAAGAACGCTATTGCTACGATACGTAGACATCTGCAAACGCTATTTCCTAGCGAGGAAGTGTCGCATTTACATTCATTTGAAGTGTAGAGTAGGAATACATATCACTCCGCAAATCATATTATATCTTACCATGAAACATAGAAATGTGATGCGATATCGCGTTTTAAGAATCATAAGAACTCTACTGCAACGATACGTAGACATCTGCAAACGCTATTTCCTTGCAAGGAAGTGTCGCATTTACATTAATTTGAAGTGTAGACGAGGAATACATAACACTTCGCAAATCATATTATATCTTACCATGAAACATAGAAATGGGATGCGATATCGCGTTTCAAGAAGCATTAGAACTCTACTGCTACGATACGTAGACATCTGCAAACGCTATTTCCTTGCAAGAAAGTGTCGCATTTACATTCATTTGATGTGTAGACGAGGAATACATAGCACTTCGCAAATCATATTATATCTTACCATGAAACATAGAAATGAGATGCGATATCGCGTTTTAAGAAGCATTGGAACTCTATTGCTACGATACGTAGACATCTGCAAACGCTATTTCCTTGCAAGGAAGTGTCGCATTTACATTCATTTGATGTGTAGACGAGGAATACATAACACTTCGCAATTCATATTATATCTTACCATGAAACATAGAAAAGAGGTGCGACATCGCGTTTTAAGAATCATAAGAACTCTATTGCTACGATACGTAGACATCTGCAAACGCTATTTCCTTGCAAAGAAGTGTCGCATTTACATTCATTTGAATCGTAGACGAGGAATGCATAACACTTCGCAATGAATATTATTTCTTATCATGAAACATAGATATGAGATGCAATATCTCGTTTTAAGAAGCATTTGAACTCTATTGCTTCGATACGTATACATCTGCAAACGCTATTTCCTTGCAAAGAAGTGTCGCATTTACATTCATTTGAAGTGTACACGAGGAATACATAACTCTTCTCAAATCATATTATATCTTACCATGAAACATAGAAATGAGATGCGATATCGCGTTTTAAGAATCATAAGAACTCTATTGCTACGATACGTAGACATCTGCAAACGCTATTTCCTTGCAAGGAAGTGTCGCATTTACATTCATTTGAATCGTGGACGAGGAATACATAACACTTCGCAATGAATATTATATCTTATCATGAAACATAGATATGAGATGCAATATCTCGTTTTAAGAAGCATTTGAGCTCTATTGCTTCGATACGTAGACATCTGCAAACGCTATTTCCTTGCAAGAAAGTGTCGCATTTACATTCATTTGATGTGTAGACGAGGAATACTTAACACTTCGCAAATCATATTATATCTTACCGTGAAACATAGAAATGTGATGCGATATCGCGTTTTAAGAAGCATTAGAACTCTATTGCTACGATACGTAGACATCAGCAAACGCTATTTCCTTGCAAGGAAGTGTCGCATTTACATTCATTTGAATCGTAGACGAGGAATACATAACACTTCGCAATGAATATTATATCTTATCATGAAACATAGATATGAGATGCAATATCTCGTTTTAAGAAGCATTTGAACTCTATTGCTTCGATACGTAGACATCTGCATACGCTATTTCCTTGCAAGAAAGTGTCGCATTTACATTCATTTGATGTGTAGACGAGGAATACATAACACTTCGCAAATCATATTATATCTTACCATGAAACATGGAAATGAGATGCGATATCGCGTTTTAAGAAGCATTAGAACTCTACTGCTACGATACGCAGACATCTGCAAACGCTATTTCCTAGCGAGGAAGTGTCGCATTCACATTCATTTGAAGTGTAGACGAGGAATACATAACACTCCGCAAATCATATTATATCTTACCATGAAACATAGAAATGAGATGCGATATCGCGTTTTAAGAAGCATTAGAACTCTATTGCTACGATACGTAGACATCTGCAAACGCTATTTCCTTGCAAGGAAGTGTCGCATTTACATTCATTTGAATCGTAGACGAGGAATGCATAACACTTCGCAATGAATATTATATCTTATCATGAAACATAGATATGAGATGCAATATCTCGTTTTAAGAAACATTTGAACTCTATTGCTTCGATACGTAGACATCTGCAATCGCTATTTCCTTGCAAAGAAGTGTCGCATTTGCATTCATTTGAAGTGTAGACGAGGAATACATAACTCTTCGCAAATCATATTATATCTTACCATGAAACATAGAAATGAGATGCGATATCGCGTTTTATGAATCATAAGAACTATATTGTTACGACACGTAGACATCTGCAAACGCAATTTCCTTGCAAAGAAGTGTCGCATTTACATTCATTTGAAGTGTAGACGAGGAATACATAACACTTGGCAAATCATATTATATCTTACCATGAAACATAGAAATGAGATCCGATATCGCGTTTTATGAATCATAAGAACGCTATTGCTACGATACGTAGACATCTGCAAACGCTATTTCCTAGCGAGGAAGTGTCGCATTTACATTCATTTGAAGTGTAGAGTAGGAATACATATCACTCCGCAAATCATATTATATCTTACCATGAAACATAGAAATGTGATGCGATATCGCGTTTTAAGAATCATAAGAACTCTACTGCAACGATACGTAGACATCTGCAAACGCTATTTCCTTGCAAGGAAGTGTCGCATTTACATTAATTTGAAGTGTAGAGGAGGAGTACATAACACTTCGCAAATCATATTATATCTTACCATGAAACATAGAAATGGGATGCGATATCGCGATTTAAGAAGCATCAGAAATCCATTGCTACGATACGTAGACATCTGCAAACGCTATTTCCTTGCAAAGAAGTGTCGCATTTACATTCATTTCAAGTGTAGACGAGGAATACATAACACTTCGCAAATCATATTATATCTTACCATGAAACATAGAAATGAGATGCGATATCGCGTTTCAGGAATCATAAGAACTCTATTGCTACGATACGTAGACATCTGCAAACGCTATTTCCTTGCAAAGAATTGTCGCATTTACATTCATTTGAAGTGTAGACGAGGAATACATAACACTTCGCAAATCATATTATATCTTACCATGAAACATAGAAATGAGATGCGATATCGCGTTTTAGAAGCATTAGACCTCTATTGCTACGATACGTCGACATCTGCAAACGCAATTTCCTTGCAAAGAAGTGTCGCATTTACATTCATTTGAAGTGTAGACGAGGAATACATAACACTTCGCAATGAATATTATATCTTATCATGAAACATAGAAATGAGATCCGATATCGCGTTTTATGAATCATAAGAACGCTATTGCTACGATACGTAGACATCTGCAAACGCTATTTCCTAGCGAGGAAGTGTCGCATTTACATTCATTTGAAGTGTAGAGTAGGAATACATATCACTCCGCAAATCATATTATATCTTACCATGAAACATAGAAATGTGATGCGATATCGCGTTTTAAGAATCATAAGAACTCTACTGCAACGATACGTAGACATCTGCAAACGCTATTTCCTTGCAAGGAAGTGTCGCATTTACATTAATTTGAAGTGTAGACGAGGAATACATAACACTTCGCAAATCATATTATATCTTACCATGAAACATAAAAATGGGATGCGATATCGCGTTTCAAGAAGCATTAGAACTCTACTGCTACGATACGTAGACATCTGCAAACGCTATTTCCTTGCAAGGAAGTGTCGCATTTACATTCATTTCAAGTGTAGACGAGGAATACATAACACTTCGCAAATCATATTATATCTTACCATGAAACATAGAAATGAGATGCGATATCGCGTTTCAGGAATCATAAGAACTCTATTGCTACGATACGTAGACATCTGCAAACGCTATTTCCTTGCAAAGAATTGTCGCATTTACATTCATTTGAAGTGTAGACGAGGAATTCATAACACTTCGCAAATCATATTATATCTTACCATGAAACATAGAAATGAGATGCGATATCGCGTTTTAGAAGCATTAGACCTCTATTGCTACGATACGTAGACATCTGCAAACGCTATTTCCTTGCAAGGAAGTGTCGCATTTACATTCATTTGAATCGTAGACGAGGAATACATAACACTTCGCAATGAATATTACATCTTACCATGAAACATAGAAATGAGATGCGATATCTCGTTTTAAGAAGCATTTGAGCTCTATTGCTTCGATACGTAGACATCTGCAAACGCTATTTCCTTGCAAGAAAGTGTCGCATTTACATTCACTTGATGTGTAGACGAGGAATACATAACACTTCGCAAATCATATTATATCTTACCATGAAACATAGAAATGAGATGCGATATCGCGATTTAAGAAGCATTAGAACTCTATTGCTACGATACGTAGACATCTGCAAACGCTATTTCCTTGCAAGGAAGTGTCGCATTTACATTCATTTGAATCGTAGACGAGGAATACATAACACTTCGCAATGAATATTATATCTTATCATGAAACATAGATATGAGATGCAATATCTCGTTTTAAGAAGCATTTGAACTCTATTGCTTCGATACGTAGACATCTGCAAACGCTATTTCCTTGCAAGAAAGTGTCGCATTTACATTCATTTGATGTGTAGACGAGGAATACATAACACTTCGCAAATCATATTATATCTTACCATGAAACATAGAAATGAGATGCGATATCGCGTTTTAAGAAGCACTAGAACCCTATTGCAACGATAGCTAGACATTTGCAAACGCTATTTCCTTGCAAGGAAGTGTCACATTTACATTCATTTGAAGTGTAGACGAGGAATACATAACACTTCGCAAATCATATTATACCTTACCATGAAATATAGAAATGAGATGCGATATCGCGTTTTAAGGGTCATAAGAACTCTAATTCTACGATACGTAGATATCTGCAGACGCTATTTCCTAGCAAGGAAGTGTCGCATTTACATTCATTTGATGTATAGACGAGTAATACATGACACTTCGCAAATCATATTATATCTTACCATGAAACATAGAAATGAGGTGCGATATCGCGTTTTACGAAGCACTAGAACTCTGTTGCTTCGATAGCTAGACATCTGCAAACGCTATTTCCTTACAAGGAAGTGTCACTCCTACATTCATTTGAAGTGTAGACGAGGAATACATAACAATTCGCAAATCATATTATACCTTACCATGAAACATAGAAATGAGATGCGATATCGCGTTTTAAGAATCATAAGAACTCTATTGCTACGATACGTAGACATCTGCAAACGCTATTTCCTTGCAAGGAAGTGTCGCATTTACATTCATTTGAATCGTAGACGAGGAATGCATAACACTTCGCAAATCATATTATATCTTACCATGAAACATAGAAATGAGATGCGATATCGCGTTTTAAGAAGCATTAGAACTTTATTGCTACGATACCTAGACATCTGCAGACGCTATTTCCTAGGAAGGAAGTGTCGCATTTACATTCATTTGATGTGTAGACGAGGAATACATGACACTTCGCAAATCATATTATATCTTACCATGAAGCAGAAGTGAGATGCAATATCGCGTTTTAAGAAGCTTAAGAACTCTATTGCTACGATACCTAGACATCTGAAGACGCTATTTCCTTGCAAGGAAGTGTCGCATTTACATTCATTTGATGTGTAGACGAGGAATACATGACACTTCGCAAATCATATTATATCTTACCATGAAGCAGAAATGAGATGCAATATCGCGTTTTAAGAAGCTTAAGAACTCTATTGCTACGATACCTAGACATCTGAAGACGCTATTTCCTTGGAAGGAAGTGTCGCATTTACATTCATTTGAAGTGTAGACGAGGAATACATGACACTTCGCAAATCATATTATATCTTATCAAGAAACATAGGTATGAGATGCAATATCTCGTTTTAAGAATCATTTGAACTCTATTGCTTCGATACGTAGACATCTGCAAACGCTATTTCCTTGCAAGGAAGTGTCGCATTTACATTCATTTGAAGTGTGGACGAGGAATACATAACACTTCGCAAATCATATTATATCTCACCATGAAACATAGAAATGAGATGCGATATCGCGTTTCAAGAAGCATTAGAACTCTATTGCTACGATACCTAGACATCTGCAGACGCTATTTCCTAGCAAGGAAGTGTCGCATTTACATTCATTTGAAGTGTAGACGAGGAAAACATAACACTTCGCAAATCATATTATACCTTACCATGAAACATAGAATTAGATGCGATATCGCGTTTTAAGAATCATAAGAACTCTAATGCTACGATACGTAGACATCTGGAGACGCTATTGCCTAGCAAGGAAGTGTCGCATTTACATTCATTTGATGTGTAGACGAGTAATACATGACACTACGCAAATCATATTATATCTTAGCATGAAACATAGATATGAGATGCAATATCTCGTTTTAAGAATCATTTGAACTCTATTGCTTCGATACGTATACATCTGCAAACGCTATTTCCTTGCAAGGATGTGTCGCATTTACATTCATTTGAAGTGTAGACGAGGAATACATAACACTTCGCAAATCATATTATACCTTACCATGAAACATAGAAATGAGATGCGATATCGCGTTTTAAGAATCATAAGAACTCTATTGCTACGATACGTAGACATCTGCAAACGCTACTTCCTTGCAGGGAAGTGTCGCATTTACATTCATTTGAAGTGTAGACGAGGAATACATAACACTTCGCAAATCATATTATACCTTACCATGAAACATAGAAATGAGATGCGATATCGCGTTTTAAGAATCATAAGAACTCTATTGCTACGATACGTAGACATCTGCAAACGCTATTTCCTTGCAGGGAAGTGTCGCATTTACATTCATTTGAAGTGTAGACGAGGAATGCATAACACTTCGCAAATCATATTATATCTTACCATGAAACATAGAAATGAGATGCGATATCGCGTTTCAAGAAGCATTAGAACTCTATTGCTACGATACCTAGACATCTGCAAACGCTATTTCCTAGCGAGGAAGTATCGCATTCACAATCATTTGAAGTGTAGACGAGGAATACATAACACTTCGCAAATCATGTTATATCTTACCATGAAACATAGAAATGAGATGCGATATCGCGTTTTAAGAATCATATGAACTCTATTGCTACGTGTCACGTCCCGGAGTGCCGATGCACTCGATACGTTAAAACGAGTTTATGCCGGTTCCCGAAATCAACGCGAATTGCGCGGAGCTGGGTTCGTTGGCGGTTAGGACGCGGTTTACCGAACAAAACATGCAGCACATACCCTTTTCGATGCGTAGAATTCCTATTTGCTTTCCCGTTCCAGGTATCGTGGACGTCGTGGGTCGGAGACCGGGATCGCAGCTGCGTACGGCTGGAACGGCGGAACGGTTATCGGAACAAGGCGCCACGCAGGTTGATCCTGGCTGGTGCGTATCGTCGCTGAAATTCGACGGTCCTGGGCTCGTACGGGACGTACGGCGGCGAAAACCTGCTTGACGGGGACGGAAGCTGCTCGATGGTTATCCGGATACGGGTACTCGGGTGTACCTCCCACGTATTCGCGAATAAGATGTCGAATATATTCTTTTCGTCCCGCGCGTCGTGTACGCTTTCTCGGAGGCTCGAAGTTCATCGAGAGTATTTGCGCTTTGACAGAGTACTGCTCGGCTAAGCGTTGGTTCGCTCTAGCTTGCAGGGATCCGCGTGGGCGCAAGATACTCGGTTACGGTAGCAGTGAAGTAAGAGCGGCTAAGCGTTGGTTCGCTCTAACCGTTCAGCTTCAAGACTATCGCAGACGAATTCGGAACTAGTAAGATATTCGCGAGCGTACCAGCGAATTAGAATTAGGAATTGTGATTGAATATTGAATAAAGAGGCGTTGGATTTGGTAAAAGCTAATGTATATTCTATAATTTCACTACCCTAATACACTTCAACTAATTCCAAGATATTGAATAAGGTTACAATAAGAGATTGAAATAGAACTAAGTTTACGTTAAGGACTCCGCTAAGGGAGATGCGATAAAAAGAGAAACATTAGAGCTGAGAGCTCGTTGCTTGGGAGCCAAGTGCTCGATTCGGAGGCGAGATAGGAACTGCCCTCGGACCAGCGCGTCTGCGACCTCCTCGGGTCGCGAGGCGCGCGAGTCGCTGGGCCCCGCAGTGGGGACGGCGCGTGGCGGAAGAGCGGGGAGACCGCTCGTGGTGGGGATGACCGCGTTACGCGGTGAGCCGCGCGCGTCGGCCGCGCGCTCGAGCGTGAACGCGTCTTAATTCTAGTGCACTTATATTATGTACATTTCCTTAATTCTATGTGTTTGTGGTGTGTGTATGTACATGAATGTGTCGTGTGCTTATACTTAAGACCGCATGTACGCGAACAGGGAGTATGGGTGCGTAATTGCGGGTGATTCCAGGAAGTAGTTGTCGTATCGCTCCTCTGGAGATGACGTGGGTGGAGACGTCCTCGTGGGGGTGGAAGGTGGTACGCCTGACGTTACATACGATACGTAGACATCTGCAATCGCTATTTCCTAGCAAGGAAGTGTCGCATTTACATTCATTTGATGTGTAGACGAGTAATACATGACACTTCGCAAATCATATTATACCTTACCATGAAACATAGAAATGAGATGCGATATCGCGTTTTAAGAATCATAAGAACTCTATTGCTACGATACGTAGACATCTGCAAACGCTATTTCCCTGCAGGGAAGTGTCGCATTTACATTCATTTGAAGTGTAGACGAGGAATACATAACACTTCGCAAATCATATTATATCTTACCATGAAACATAGAAATGAGATGCGATATCGCGTTTCAAGAAGCATTAGAACTCTATTGCTACGATACCTAGACATCTGCAGACGCCATTTCCTAGCAAGGAAGTGTCGCATTTACATTCATTTGAAGTGTAGACGAGGAATACATGACACTTCGCAAATCATATTATATCTTACCATGAAACATAGAAATGAGATGCGATTTCGCGTTTTTAGAAGCATTAGAAAGCTATGGCTACGATACGTAGACATCTGCAAACGCTATTTCCTAGCGAGGAAGTATCGCATTCACATTCATTTGAAGTGTAGACGAGGAATACATAACACTTCGCAAATCATATTATATCTTACCATGAAACATAGAAATGAGATGCGATATCGCGTTTTACGAAGCACTAGAACTCTATTGCTACGATACGTAGACATCTGCAAACGCTATTTCCTTACAAGGAAGTGTCACTCTTACATTCATTTGAAGTGTAGACGAGGAATACATAACACTTCGCAAATCATATTATATCTTACCATGAAACATAGAAATGAGATGCGATATCGCGTTTTACGAAGCACTAGAACTCTATTGCTACGATACGTAGACATCTGCAAACGCTATTTCCTTACAAGGAAGTGTCACTCTTACATTCATTTGAAGTGTAGACGAGGAATACATAACACTTCGCAAATCATATTATACCTTACCATGAAACATAGAAATGAGATGCGATATCGCGTTTTAAGAATCATAAGAACTCTATTGCTACGATACGTAGAAATCTGCAAACGCTCCTTCCTTGCAGGGAAGTGTCGCATTTACATTCATTTGAAGTGTAGACGAGGAATACATAACACTTCGCAAATCATATTATATCTTACCATGAAACATAGAAATGAGATGCGATATCGCGTTTTAAGAAGCACTAGAACTCCATTGCTACGATAGGTAGACATCTGCAAACGCTATTTCCTTGCAAGGAAGAGTCACATTTACATTCATTTGAAGTGTAGACGAGGAATACATAACACTTCGCAAATCATATTGTACCTTACCATGAAACATAGAAATGAGATGCGATATCGCGTTTTAAGAATCATAAGAACTCTATTGCTACGATACGTAGACATCTGCAAACGCTATTTCCTTGCAGGGAAGTGTCGCATTTACATTCATTTGAAGTGTAGACGAGGAATACATAACACTTCGCAAATCATATTATATCTTACCATGAAACATAGAAATGAGATGCGATATCGCGTTTTAAGAATCATCAGAACTCTAATGCTACGATACGTAGACATCTGCAGACGCTATTTCCTAGCAAGGAAGTGTCGCATTTACATTCATTTGATGTGTAGACGAGTAATACATGACACTTCGCAAATCATATTATATCGTACCATGAAACATAGAAATGAGATGCGATATCGCGTTTCAAGAAGCATTAGAACTCTATTGCTACGATACCTAGACATCTGCAGACGCTATTTCCTAGCGAGGAAGTATCGCATTCACATTCATTTGAAGTGTAGACGAGGAATACATAACACTTCGCAAATCATGTTATATCTTACCATGAAACATAGAAATGAGATGCGATACCGCGTTTTAAGAAGCACTATAAAGCTATTGCTACGATACGTAGACATCTGCAAACGCTATTTCCTAGCGAGGAAGTATCGCATTCACATTGATTTGAAGTGTAGACGAGGAATACATAACACTTCGCAAATCATGTTATATCTTACCATGAAACATAGAAATGAGATGCGATATCGCGTTTTAAGAATCATAAGAACTCTATTGCTACGATACGTAGACATCTGCAAACGCTATTTCCTTGCAAGGAAGTGTCGCATTTACATTCATTTGAAGTGTAGACGAGGAATACATAACACTTCGCAAATCACATTATATCTTACCATGAAACATAGAAATGAGATGCGATATCGCGTTTCAAGAAGCACTAGAACTCTATTGCTACGATAGGTAAATATCTGCATACGCTATTTCCTTACAAGGAAGTGTCGCATTTACATTCATTTGAAGTGTAGACGAGGAACACATAACACTTCGCAAATCATATTATACCTTACCATGAAACATAGAAATGAGATGCGATATCGCGTTTTAAGAATCATAAGAACTCTAATGCTACGATACGTAGACATCTGCAGACGCTATTTCCTAGCAAGGAAGTGTCGCATTTACATTCATTTGATGTGTAGACTAGTAATACATGAAACTTCGCAAATCATATTATATCTTACCATGAAACATAGAAATGAGATGCGATTTCGCGTTTTACGAAGCACTAGAACTCTATTGCTACGATAGGTAGACATCTGCAAACGCTATTTCCTTGCAAGGAAGTGTCACTCTTACATTCATTTGAAGTGTAGACGAGGAATACATAACACTTCGCAAATCATATTATATCTTACCATGAAACATAGAAATGAGATGCGATATCGCGTTTCAAGAAGCATTAGAACTCTATTGCTACGATAGGTAGACATCTGCAAACGCTATTTCCTTGCAGGGAAGTGTTGCATTTACATTCATTTGAAGTGTAGACGAGGAATACATAACACTTCGCAAATCATATTATATCTTACCATGAAACATAGAAATGAGATGCGATATCGCGTTTCAAGAAGCATTAGAACTCTATTGCTACGATACCTAGACATCTGCAGACGCTATTTCCTAGCAAGGAAGTGTCGCATTTACATTCATATGAAGTGTAGACGAGGAATACATGACACTTCGCAAATCATATTATATCTTACCATGAAACAGAAATGAGATGCAATATCGCGTTTTAAGAAGCATTTGAACTCTATTGCTACGATACCTAGACATCTGAAGACGCTATTTCCTAGCAAGGAAGTGTCGCATTTACATTCATTTGAAGTGTAGACGAGGAATACATGACACTTCGCAAATCATATTATATCTTATCATGAAACATAGATATGAGATGCAATATCTCGTTTTAAGAATCATAAGAACTCTATTGCTACGATACGTAGACATCTGCAAACGCTACTTCCTTGCAGGGAAGTGTCGCATTTACATTCATTTGAAGTGTAGACGAGGAATAGATAACACTTCGCAAATCATGTTGTATCTTACCATGAAACATAGAAATGAGATGCGATATCGCGTTTTAAGAAGCATTAGAACTCTATTGCTACGATAGGTAGACATCTGCAAACGCTATTTCCTTGCAGGGAAGTGTCGCATTTACATTCATTTGAAGTGTAGACGAGGAATACATAACACTTCGCAAATCATGTTGTATCTTACCATGAAACATAGAAATGAGATGCGATATCGCGTTTCAAGAAGCATTAGAACTCTATTGCTACGATAGGTAGACATCTGCAAACGCTATTTCCTTGCAGGGAAGTGTCGCATTTACATTCATTTGAAGTGTAGACGAGGAATACATAACACTTCGCAAATCATATTATATCTTACCATGAAACATAGAAATGAGATGCGATATCGCGTTTCAAGAAGCATTAGAACTCTATTGCTACGATACCTAGACATCTGCAGACGCTATTTCCTAGCAAGGAAGTGTCGCATTTACATTCATATGAAGTGTAGACGAGGAATACATGACACTTCGCAAATCATATTATATCTTACCATGAAACAGAAATGAGATGCAATATCGCGTTTTAAGAAGCATTTGAACTCTATTGCTACGATACCTAGACATCTGAAGACGCTATTTCCTAGCAAGGAAGTGTCGCATTTACATTCATTTGAAGTGTAGACGAGGAATACATGACACTTCGCAAATCATATTATATCTTATCATGAAACATAGATATGAGATGCAATATCTCGTTTTAAGAATCATAAGAACTCTATTGCTACGATACGTAGACATCTGCAAACGCTACTTCCTTGCAGGGAAGTGTCGCATTTACAGTCATTTGAAGTGTAGACGAGGAATACATAACACTTCGCAAATCATGTTGTATCTTACCATGAAACATAGAAATGAGATGCGATATCGCGTTTTAAGAAGCATTAGAACTCTATTGCTACGATACCTAGACATCTGCAGACGCTATTTCCTTGCAAGGAAGTGTCGCATTTACATTCATTTGAAGTGTAGGCGAGGAATACATAATACTTCGCAAATCATATTATACCTTACCATGAAACATAGAAATGAGATGCGATATCGCGTTTTAAGAATCATAAGAACTCTATTGCTACGATACGTAGACATCTGCAAACGCTACTTCCTTGCAGGGAAGTGTCGCATTTACATTCATTTGAAGTGTAGACGAGGAATACATAACACTTCGCAAATCATATTATATCTTACCATGAAACATAGAAATGAGATGCGATATCGCGTTTTAAGAAGCACTAGAAAGCTATTGCTACGATACGTAGACATCTGCAAACGCTATTTCCTTGCAAGGAAGTGTCGCATTTACATTCATTTGAATCGTAGACGAGGAATGCATAACACTTCGCAAATCATATTATATCTTACCATGATACATAGAAATGAGATGCGATATCGCGTTTTACGAAGCACCAGAACTCTGTTGCTACGATAGGTAGACATCTGCAAACGCTATTTCCTTACAAGGAAGTGTCACTCTTACATTCATTTGAAGTGTAGACGAGGAATACATAACAATTCGCAAATCATATTATACCTTACCATGAAACATAGAAATGAGATGCGATATCGCGTTTTAAGAATCATAAGAACTCTATTGCTACGATACGTAGACATCTGCAAACGCTATTTCCTTGCAGGGAAGTGTCGCATTTACATTCATTTGAAGTGTAGACGAGGAATACATAACACTTCGCAAATCATATTATATCTTACCATGAAACATAGAAATGAGATGCGATATCGCGTTTCAAGAAGCATTAGAATACTATTGCTACGATACCTAGACATCTGCAAACGCTATTTCCTTACACGGAAGTGTCACTCTTACATTCATTTGAAGTGTAGACGAGGAATACATAACACTTCGCAAATCATATTATATCTTACCATGAAACATAGAAATGAGATGCGATATCGCGTTTTAAGAAGCATTAGAACTATATTGCTACGATACCCAGACATCTGAAGACGCTATTTCCTTGCAAGGAAGTGTCGCATTTACATT
The DNA here is from genome assembly GCF_050948175.1 of Xylocopa sonorina. Lineage (NCBI taxonomy): Eukaryota > Metazoa > Arthropoda > Insecta > Hymenoptera > Apidae > Xylocopa > Xylocopa sonorina. The sequence continues at coordinate 197,983 of NW_027490388.1, read as the reverse complement.
CATTTGAAGTGTAGACGAGGAATACATGACACTTCGCAAATCATATTATATCTTACCATGAAGCAGATATGAGATGCAATATCGCGTTTTAAGAATCATAAGAACTCTATTGCTACGATACCTAGACATCTGAAGACGCTATTTCCTTGCAAGGAAGTGTCGCATTTACATTCATTTGAAGTGTAGACGAGGAATACATAACACTTCGCAAATCATATTATATCTTACCATGAAACATAGAAATGAGATGCGATATCGCGTTTTAAGAAGCACTAGAAAGCTATTGCTACGATACGTAGACATCTGCAAACGCTATTTCCTTGCAAGGAAGTGTCGCATTTACATTCATTTGAATCGTAGACGAGGAATGCATAACACTTCGCAAATCATATTATATCTTACCATAATACATAGAAATGAGATGCGATATCGCGTTTTACGAAGCACTAGAACTCTGTTGCTACGATAGGTAGACATCTGCAAACGCTATTTCCTTACAAGGAAGTGTCACTCTTACATTCATTTGAAGTGTAGACGAGGAATACATAACAATTCGCAAATCATATTATACCTTACCATGAAACATAGAAATGAGATGTGATATCGCGTTTTAAGAATCACAAGAACTCTATTGCTACGATACGTAGACATCTGCAAACGCTATTTCCTTGCAGGGAAGTGTCGCATTTACATTCATTTGAAGTGTAGACGAGGAATGCATAACACTTCGCAAATCATATTATATCTTACCATGAAACATAGAAATGAGATGCGATATCGCGTTTCAAGAAGCACTAGAACTCTATTGCTACGATAGGTAAATATCTGCAAACGCTATTTCCTTGCAAGGAAGTGTCGCATTTACATTCATTTGAAGTGTAGACGAGGAATACATAACACTTCGCAAATCATATTATATCTTACCATGAAACATAGAAATGAGATGCGATATCGCGTTTCAAGGAGCATTAGAACTCTATTGCTACGATACCTAGACATCTGCAGACGCTATTTCCTAGCAAGGAAGTGTCGCATTTACATTCATTTGAAGTGTAGACGAGGAATACATGACACTTCGCAAATCATATTATATCTTACCATGAAACATAGAAATGAGATGCGATATCGCGCTTTTAGAAGCATTAGAAAGCTATTGCTACGATACATAGACATCTGCAAACGCTATTTCCTAGCGAGGAAGTATCGCATTCACATTCATTTGAAGTGTAGACGAGGAATACATAACACTTCGCAAATCATGTTATATCTTACCATGAAACATAGAAATGAGATGCGATTTCGCGTTTTAAGAAGCACTATAAAGCTATTGCTACGATACGTAGACATCTGCAAACGCTATTCCCAAGCGAGGAAGTATCGCATTCACATTGATTTGAAGTGTAGACGAGGAATACGTAACACTTCGCAAATCATATTATACCTTACCATGAAACACAGAAATGAGATGCGATATCGCGTTTTAAGAATCATAAGAACTCTAATGCTACGATACGTAGACATCTGCAGACGCTATTTCCTAGCAAGGAAGTGTCGCATTTACATTCATTTGATGTGTAGACTAGTAATACATGACACTTCGCAAATCATATTATATCTTACCATGAAACATAGAAATGAGATGCGATTTCGCGTTTTACGAAGCACTAGAACTCTATTGCTACGATAGGTAGACATCTGCAAACGCTATTTCCTTACAAGGAAGTGTCACTCTTACATTCATTTGAAGTGTAGACGAGGAATACATAACAATTCGCAAATCATATTATACCTTACCATGAAACATAGAAATGAGATGCGATATCGCGTTTTAAGAATCATAAGAACTCTATTGCTACGATACGTAGACATCTGCAAACGCTATTTCCTTGCAGGGAAGTGTCGAATTTACATTCATTTGAAGTGTAGACGAGGAATACATAACACTTCGCAAATCATATTATATCTTACCATGAAACATAGAAATGAGATGCGATATCGCGTTTCAAGAAGCATTAGAACTCTATTGCTACGATACCTAGACATCTGCAAACGCTATTTCCTTACAAGGAAGTGTCACTCTTACATTCGTTTGAAGTGTAGACGAGGAATACATAACACTTCGCAAATCATATTATATCTTACCATGAAACATAGAAATGAGATGCGATATCGCGTTTTAAGAAGCATTAGAACTATATTGCTACGATACCCAGACATCTGAAGACGCTATTTCCTTGCAAGGAAGTGTCGCATTTACATTCATCTGAAGTGTAGACGAGGAATACATGACACTTCGCAAATCATATTATATCTTATCATGAAGCAGAAATGAGATGCAATATCGCGTTTTAAGAAGCTTAAGAACTCTATTGCTACGATACCTAGACATCTGAAGACGCTATTTCCCTGCAAGGAAGTGTCGCATTTACATTCATTTGAAGTGTAGACGAGGAATACATGACACTTCGCAAATCATATAATATCTTATCAAGAAACATAGATATGAGATGCAATATCTCGTTTTAAGAATCATTTGAACACTATTGCTTCGATACGTAGACATCTGCAAACGCTATTTCCTTGCAAGGAAGTGTCGCATTTACATTCATTTGAAGTGTAGACGAGGAATACATAACACTTCGCAAATCATATTATATCTTACCATGAAACATAGAAATGAGATGCGATATCGCGTTTCAAGAAGCATTAGAACTCTATTGCTACGATACGTAGACATCTGCAAACGCTATTTCCTAGCGAGGAAGTATCGCATTCACATTCATTTGAAGTGTTGACGAGGAATACATAACACTTCGCAAATCATGTTATATCTTACCATGAAACATAGAAATGAGATGCGATATCGCCTTTTAAGAAGCACTAGAAAGGTATTGCTACGATACGTAGACATCTGCAAACGCTATTTCCTAGCGAGGAAGTATCGCATTCACATTGATTTGACGTGTAGACGAGTAATACATGACACTTCGCAAATCATATTATATCTTACCATGAAACATAGAAATGAGATGCGATATCGCGTTTCAAGAAGCATTAGAACTCTATTGCTACGATACGTAGACATCTGCAAACGCTATTTCCTTGCAAGGAAGTGTCGCATTTACATTCATTTGATGTGTAGACGAGTAATACATGACACTTCGCAAATCATATTATATCTTACCATGAAACATAGAAATGAGATGCAATATCGCGTTTTAAGAAGCATTTGAACTCTATTGCTACGATACCTAGACATCTGAAGACGCTATTTCCTAGCAAGGAAGTGTCGCATTTACATTCATTTGAAGTGTAGACGAGGAATACATGACACTTCGCAAATCATATTATATCTTACCATGAAACAGAAATGAGATGCAATATCGCGTTTTAAGAACCATTTGAACTCTATTGCTACGATACCTAGACATCTGAAGACGCTATTTCCTAGCAAGGAAGTGTCGCATTTACATTCATTTGAAGTGTAGACGAGGAATACATGACACTTCGCAAATCATATTATATCTTATCATGAAACATAGATATGAGATGCAATATCTCGTTTTAAGAATCATTTGAACTCCATTGCTTCGATACGTAGACATCTGCAAACGCTATTTCCTTGCAAGGAAGTGTCGCATTTACATTCATTTGAAGTGTAGACGAGGAATACATGACACTTCGCAAATCATATTATATCTTATCATGAAACATAGATATGAGATGCAATATCTCGTTTTAAGAATCATAAGAACTCTATTGCTACGATACGTAGACATCTGCAAACGCTACTTCCTTGCAGGGAAGTGTCGCATTTACATTCATTTGAAGTGTAGACGAGGAATACATAACACCTCGCAAATCATGTTGTATCTTTCCATGAAACATAGAAATGAGATGCGATATCGCGTTTTAAGAAGCATTAGAACTCTATTGCTACGATACCTAGACATCTGCAGACGCTATTTCCTTGCAAGGAAGTGTCGCATTTACATTCATTTGAAGTGTAGACGAGGAATACATAACACTTCGCAAATCATATTATACCTTACCATGAAACATAGAAATGAGATGCGATATCGCGTTTTAAGAATCATAAGAACTCTATTGCTACGATACGTAGACATCTGCAAACGCTATTTCCTTGCAGGGAAGTGTCGCATTTACATTCATTTGAAGTGTAGACGAGGAATACATAACACTTCGCAAATCATATTATATCTTACCATGAAACATAGAAATGAGATGCGATATCGCGTTTCAAGAAGCATTAGAACTCTATTGCTACGATACCTAGACATCTGCAGACGCTATTTCCTAGCAAGGAAGTGTCGCATTTACATTCATTTGAAGTGTAGACGTGGAATACATGACACTTCGCAAATCATATTATATCTTGCCATGAAACAGAAATGAGATGCAATATCGCGTTTTAAGAAGCATTAGAACTCTATTGCTACGATACCTAGACATCTGAAGACGCTATTTCCTAGCAAGGAAGTGTCGCATTTACATTCATTTGAAGTGTAGACGAGGAATACATGACACTTTGCCAATCATATTATATCTTATCATGAAACATAGATATGAGATGCAATATCTCGTTTTAAGAATCATTTGAACTCTATTGCTTCGATACGTAGACATCTGCAAACGCTATTTCCTTGCAAGGAAGTGTCGCATTTACATTCATTTGAAGTGTAGACGAGGAATACATAACACTTCGCAAATCATATTATACCTTACCATGAAACATAGAAATGAGATGCGATATCGCGTTTTAAGAATCATAAGAACTCTATTGCTACGATACGTAGACATCTGCAAACGCTACATCCTTGCAGGGAAGTGTCGCATTTACATTCATTTGAAGTGTAGACGAGGAATACATAACACTTCGCAAATCATATTATATCTTACCATGAAACATAGAAATGAGATGCAATATCGCGTTTTAAGAAGCATTTGAACTCTATTGCTACGATACCTAGACATCTGAAGACGCTATTTCCTAGCAAGGAAGTGTCGCATTTACATTCATTTGAAGTGTAGACGAGGAATACATGACACTTCGCAAATCATATTATATCTTATCATGAAACATAGATATGAGATGCAATATCTCGTTTTAAGAATCATTTGAACTCCATTGCTTCGATACGTAGACATCTGCAAACGCTATTTCCTTGCAAGGAAGTGTCGCATTTACATTCATTTGAAGTGTAGACGAGGAATACATGACACTTCGCAAATCATATTATATCTTATCAAGAAACATAGATATGAGATGCAATATCTCGTTTTGAGAATCATTTGAACTCTATTGCTACGATAGGTAGACATTTGCAAACGCTATTTCCTAGCAAAGAAGTCTCGCATTTACATTCATTTGAAGTATAGGCGAGGAATACATAACACTTCGCAAATAATATTACATCTTACCATGAAACATAGAAATGAGATGCGATATCGCGTTTTAAGAAGCATTAGAACTCTATTGCTACGATACCTAGACATCTGCAGACGCTATTTCCTAGCAAGGAAGTGTCGCATTTGCATTCATTTGAAGTGTAGACGAGGAATACATGATACTTCGCAAATCATATTATATCTAACCATGAAACATAGAAATGAGATGCGATATCGCGTTTTAAGAAGCATTAGAACTCTATTGCTACGATACCTAGACATCTGCAGATGCTATTTCCTAGCAAGGAAGTGTCGCATTTACATTCATTTGAAGTGTAGACGAGGAATACATGATACTTCGCAAATCATATTATATCTTACCATGAAACATAGAAATGAGATGCGATATCGCGTTTTAAGAAGCATTAGAACTCTATTGCTACGATACCTAGACATCTGCTGATGCTATTTCCTAGCAAGGAAGTGTCGCATTTACATTCATTTGAAGTGTAGACGAGGAATACATGATACTTCGCAAATCATATTATATCTTACCATGAAACATAGAAATGAGATGCGATTTCGCGTTTTAAGAAGCATTAGAGCACTATTGCTACGATAGGTAGACATTTGCAAACGCTATTTCCTAGCAAAGAAGTCTCGCATTTACATTCATTTGAAGTATAGGCGAGGAATACATAACACTTCGCAAATAATATTACATCTTACCATGAAACATAGAAAAGAGATGCGATATCGCGTTTTAAGAAGCATCAGAACTCTATTGCTGCGATACGTAGACTTCTGCAAACGCTATTTCCTAGCAAGGAAGTGTCGCATTTACATTCATTTGAATCGTAGGCGAGGAATGCATAACACTTCGCAATGAATATTATATCTTATCATGAAACATAGATATGAGATGCAATATCTCGCTTTAAGAAGCATTTGAACTCTATTGCTTCGATACGTAGACATCTGCAAACGCTATTTCCTTGCAAGGAAGTGTCGCATTTACATTCATTTGAAGTGTAGACGAGGAATACATAACACTTCGCAAATCATATTATATCTTACCATGAAACATAGAAATGAGATGCGACATCGCGTTCTAAGGAGCATTAGAACACTACTGCTACGATAGGTAGACATTTGCAAACGCTATTTCCTTGCAAGGAAGTGTCGCATTTACATTCATTTGAAGTGTAGACGAGGAATACATAACACTCCGCAAATCATATTATATCTTACCATGAAACATAGAAATGAGATACGATATCGCGTTTTAAGAATCATAGGAACTCTATTGCTACGATACGTAGACATCTGCAAACGCTATTTTCTAGCAAGGAAGTGTCGCATTTACATTCATTTGAAGTGTAGACGAGGAATACATGATACTTCGCAAATCATATTATATCTAACCATGAAACATAGAAATGAGATGCGATATCGCGTTTTAAGAAGCATTAGAACTCTATTGCTACGATACCTAGACATCTGCAGATGCTATTTCCTAGCAAGGAAGTGTCGCATTTACATTCATTTGAAGTGTAGACGAGGAATACATGATACTTCGCAAATCATATTATATCTTACCATGAAACATAGAAATGAGATGCGATATCGCGTTTTAAGAAGCATTAGAACTCTATTGCTACGATACCTAGACATCTGCTGATCCTATTTCCTAGCAAGGAAGTGTCGCATTTACATTCATTTGAAGTGTAGACGAGGAATACATGATACTTCGCAAATCATATTATATCTTACCATGAAACATAGAAATGAGATGCGATTTCGCGTTTTAAGAAGCATTAGAGCACTATTGCTACGATAGGTAGACATTTGCAAACGCTATTTCCTAGCAAAGAAGTCTCGCATTTACATTCATTTGAAGTATAGGCGAGGAATACATAACACTTCGCAAATAATATTACATCTTACCATGAAACATAGAAAAGAGATGCGATATCGCGTTTTAAGAAGCATCAGAACTCTATTGCTGCGATACGTAGACTTCTGCAAACGCTATTTCCTAGCAAGGAAGTGTCGCATTTACATTCATTTGAATCGTAGGCGAGGAATGCATAACACTTCGCAATGAATATTATATCTTACCATGAAACATAGAAATGAGATACGATATCGCGTTTTAAGAATCATAGGAACTCTATTGCTACGATACGTAGACATCTGCAAACGCTATTTCCTTGCAAAGAAGTGTCGCATTTACATTCATTTGAAGTGTAGACGAGGAATACATAACACTCCGCAAATCATATTATATCTTACCATGAAACATAGAAATGAGATACGATATCGCGTTTTAAGAATCATAGGAACTCTATTGCTACGATACGTAGACATCTGCAAACGCTATTTCCTTGCAAAGAAGTGTCGCATTTACATTGTTTTGAAGTGTAGACGAGGAATACATAACACTTCGCAAATCATATTATATCTTACCATGAAACATAGAAATGAGATGCGATATCGCGTTTTAAGAATCATAGGAACTCTATTGCTACGATACGTAGACATCTGCAAAAGCTATTTCCTTGCAAAGAAGTGTCGCATTTACATTCATTTGAAGTGTAGACGAGGAATACATAACACTTCGCAAATCATATTATATCTTACCATGAAACATAGAAATGAGATGCGATATCGCGTTTTAAGAATCATAAGAACTCTATTGCTACGATACGTAGACATCTGCAAACGCTATATCCTTGCAAGGAAGTTTTGCTTTTACATTCATTTGAATCGTAGACAAGGAATGCATAACACTTCGCAAATCATGTTATATCTTACCATGAAACATAGAAATGAGATGCGATATCGCGTTTTAAGAATCATAGGAACTCTATTGCTACGATACGTAGACATATGCAAAAGCTATTTCCTTGCAAAGAAGTGTCGCATTTACATTCATTTGAAGTGTAGACGAGGAATACATAACACTTCGCAAATCATAATATATCTTACCATGAAACATAGAAATCAGATGCGATATCGCATTTTAAGAATCATAAGAACTCTATTGCTTCGATACGTAGACATCTGCAAACGCTATTTCCTTGCAAGGAAGTGTCGCATTTACATTCATTTGAAGTGTAGACGAGGAATACATAACACTCCGCAAATCATATTATATCTTACCATGAAACATAGAAATGAGATACGATATCGCGTTTTAAGAATCATAGGAACTCTATTGCTACGATACGTAGACATCTGCAAACGCTATTTCCTTGCAAAGAAGTGTCGCATTTACATTGTTTTGAAGTGTAGACGAGGAATACATAACACTTCGCAAATCATATTATATCTTACCATGAAACATAGAAATGAGATGCGATATCGCGTTTTAAGAATCATAGGAACTCTATTGCTACGATACGTAGACATCTGCAAAAGCTATTTCCTTGCAAAGAAGTGTCGCATTTACATTCATTTGAAGTGTAGACGAGGAATACATAACACTTCGCAAATCATATTATATCTTACCATGAAACATAGAAATGAGATGCGATATCGCGTTTTAAGAATCATAAGAACTCTATTGCTACGATACGTAGACATCTGCAAACGATATTTCCTTGCAAGGAAGTGCGCATTTACATTTAGTTGATATGTAGACGAGGAATACATAACACTTCGCAAATCGTATTATATCTTACCATGAACAATAGAAATGAGATGCGATATCGCGTTTTAAGATGCATTTGAACTCTATTGCTACGATACGTAGACATCTGCAAACGCTATTTCCTTGCAAGGAAGTGTCGCATTTACATTCATTTGAATCGTAGACAAGGAATACATAACACTTCGCAAATCATGTTATATCTTACCATGAAACATAGAAATGAGATGCGATATCGCGTTTTAAGAATCATATGAACTCTATTGCTACGAGACGTAGACATCTGCAATCGCTATTTCCTTGCAAGGAAGTGTCGCATTTACATTCATTTGAAGTGTAGACGAGGAATACATAACACTTCGCAAATCATATTATATCTTACCATGAAACATAGAAATGAGATGCGATATCGCGTTTTAAGAAGCATTAGAACTCTATTGCTACGATACGTAGACATCTGCAAACGCTATTTCCTTGCAAGGAAGTGTCGCATTTACATTCATTTGAAGTGTAGACGAGGAATACATGACACTTCGCAAATCATATTATATCCTACCATGAAACATAGAAATGAGATTCGACATCGCGTTTTAAGAATCATATGAACTCTATTGCTACGAGACGTAGACATCTGCAATCGGTATTTCCTTGCAAGGAAGTGTCGCACTTACATTCATTTGAAGTGTAGACGAGGAATACATAACACTTCGCAAATCATATTATATCTTACCATGAAACATAGAAATGTGATGCGATATCGCGTTTTAAGAAGCATTAGAACTCTATTGCTACGATACCTAGACATCTGCAGACGCTATTTCCTAGCAAGGAAGTGTCGCATTTACATTCAATTGAAGTGTAGACGAGGAATACATGATACTTCGCAAGTCATATTATATCTTACCATGAAACATAGAAAGGAGATGCGATACGCGTTTTATGAATCTTAAGAACTCTATTGCTACGATACGTAGAAATCTGCAAACGCTATTTCCTTGCAAGGAAGTGTCGCATTTACATTCATTTGAAGCGTAGACGAGGAATGCATAACACTTCGCAATGAATATTATATCTTATCAGGAAACATAGATATGAGATGCAATATCTCGTTTTAAGAAGCATTAGAACTCTATTGCTACAATACCTAGACATCTGCAGACGCTATTTCCTAGCAAGGAAGTGTCGCATTTACATTCATTTCAAGTGTAGACGAGGAATACATGATACTTCGCAAATCATATTATATCTTACCATGAAACATAGAAATGAGATGCGATATCGCGTTTTAAGAATCATAAGAACTCTATTGCTACGATACGTAGACATCTGCAAACGCTATTTCCTTGCAAGGAAGTGTCGCATTTACATTCACTTGAATCGTAGACGAGGAATGCATAACATGTCGAAATGAATATTATATCTTATCAGGAAACATAGATATGAGATGCAATATCTCGTTTTAAGAAGCATTTGAACTCTATTGCTTCTATACGTAGACATCTGCAAACGCTATTTCCTAGCAAGGAAGTGTCGCATTTACATTCATTTGAAGTGTAGGCGAGTAATACGTGACACTTCGCAAATCATATTATATCTTACCATGAAACATAGAAATGAGAATCGATATCGCGTTTTAAGAAGCATTAGAAAGCTATTGCTACGATACGTAGACATCTGCAAATGCTATTTCCTGGCGAGGAAGTATCGCATTCACATTCATTTGAAGTGTAGACGAGGAATACATGATACTTCGCAAATCATATTATATCTTACCATGAAACATAGAAATGAGATGCGATATCGCGTTTTAAGAATCATAAGAACTCTATTGCTACGATACGTAGACATCTGCAAACGCTATTTCCTTGCAAGGAAGTGTCGCATTTACATTCATTTGAATCGTAGACGAGGAATGCATAACACTTCGCAATGAATATTATATTTTACCACGAAACATAGAAATGAGATGCGATATCGCGTTTTAAGAATCATAAGAACTCTATTGCTACGATACGTAGACATCTGCAAACGCTATTTCCATGCAAGGAAGTGTCGCATTTACATTCATTTGAATCGTAGACGAGGAATGAATAACACTTCGAAATGAATATTATATCTTATCAGGAAACATAGATATGAGATGCAATATCTCGTTTTAAGAAGCATTTGAACTCTATTGCTTCGATGCGTAGACGGCTGCAAACGCTATTTCCTAGCAAGGAAGTGTCGCATTTACATTCATTTGAAGTGTAGGCGAGGAATACGTGACACTTCGCAAATCATATTATATCTTACCATGAAACATAGAAATGAGATACGATATCGCGTTTTAAGAATCATAGGAACTCTATTGCTACGATACGTAGACATCTGCAAACGCTATTTCCTTGCAAAGAAGTGTCGCATTTACATTGTTTTGAAGTGTAGACGAGGAATACATAACACTTCGCAAATCATATTATATCTTACCATGAAACATAGAAATGAGATGCGATATCGCGTTTTAAGAATCATAGGAACTCTATTGCTACGATACGTAGACATCTGCAAAAGCTATTTCCTTGCAAAGAAGTGTCGCATTTACATTCATTTGAAGTGTAGACGAGGAATACATAACACTTCGCAAATCATATTATATCTTACCATGAAACATAGAAATGAGATGCGATATCGCGTTTTAAGAATCATAAGAACTCTATTGCTACGATACGTAGACATCTGCAAACGATATTTCCTTGCAAGGAAGTGCGCATTTACATTTAGTTGATATGTAGACGAGGAATACATAACACTTCGCAAATCGTATTATATCTTACCATGAAACATAAAAATGAGATGCGATATCGCGTTTTAAGATGCATTTGAACTCTATTGCTACGATACGTAGACATCTGCAAACGCTATTTCCTTGCAAGGAAGTGTCGCATTTACATTCATTTGAATCGTAGACAAGGAATACATAACACTTCGCAAATCATGTTATATCTTACCATGAAACATAGAAATGAGATGCGATATCGCGTTTTAAGAATCATATGAACTCTATTGCTACGAGACGTAGACATCTGCAATCGCTATTTCCTTGCAAGTAAGTGTCGCATTTACATTCATTTGAAGTGTAGACGAGGAATACATAACACTTCGCAAATCATATTATATCTTACCATGAAACATAGAAATGAGATGCGATATCGCGTTTTAAGAAGCATTAGAACTCTATTGCTACGATACGTAGACATCTGCAAACGCTATTTCCTTGCAAGGAAGTGTCGCATTTACATTCATTTGAAGTGTAGACGAGGAATACATAACACTTCGCAAATCATGTTATATCTTACCATGAAACATAGAAATGAGATGCGATATCGCGTTTTAAGAAGCATTAGAACTCTATTGCTACAATACCTAGACATCTGCAGACGCTATTTCCTAGCAAGGAAGTGTCGCATTTACATTCATTTCAAGTGTAGACGAGGAATACATGATACTTCGCAAATCATATTATATCTTACCATGAAACATAGAAATGAGATGCGATATCGCGTTTTAAGAATCATAAGAACTCTATTGCTACGATACGTAGACATCTGCAAACGCTATTTCCTTGCAAGGAAGTGTCGCATTTACATTCATTTGAATCGTAGACGAGGAATGCATAACACTTCGCAATGAATATTATATTTTACCATGAAACATAGAAATGAGATGCGATATCGCGTTTTAAGAATCATAAGAACTCTATTGCTACGATACGTAGACATCTGCAAACGCTATTTCCATGCAAGGAAGTGTCGCATTTACATTCATTTGAATCGTAGACGAGGAATGAATAACACTTCGAAATGAATATTATATCTTATCAGGAAACATAGATATGAGATGCAATATCTCGTTTTAAGAAGCATTTGAACTCTATTGCTTCGATGCGTAGACGGCTGCAAACGCTATTTCCTAGCAAGGAAGTGTCGCATTTACATTCATTTGAAGTGTAGGCGAGGAATACGTGACACTTCGCAAATCATATTATATCTTACCATGAAACATAGAAATGAGAATCGATATCGCGTTTTAAGAAGCATTAGAAAGCTATTGCTACGATACGTAGACATCTGCAAATGCTATTTCCTGGCGAGGAAGTATCGCATTCACATTCATTTGAAGTGTAGACGAGGAATACATGATACTTCGCAAATCATATTATATCTTACCATGAAACATAGAAATGAGATGCGATATCGCGTTTTAAGAAGCATTAGAACACTATTGCTACGATACCTAGACATCTGCAGACGCTATTTCCTAGCAAGGAAGTGTCGCATTTACATTCAATTGAAGGGTAGACGAGGAATACATGATACTTCGCAAATCATATTATATCTTACCATGAAATATAGAAATGAGATGCGATATCGCGTTTTAAGAAGCATTAGAACTCTATTGCTACGATACCTAGACATCTACAGACGCTATTTCTTGCAAGAAAGTGTCGCATTTACATTCATTTGAAGTGTAGACGAGGAATACATGATACTTCGCAAATCATATTATTTCTTACCATGAAACATAGAAATGAGATGCGATATCGCGTTTTAAGAATCATAAGAACTCTATTGCTACGATACGTAGACATCTGCAAACGCTATTTCCTAGCAAGGAAGTGTCGCATTTACATTCATTTGAAGTGTAGACGAGGAATACATGATACATCGCAAACCATATTATATCTTACCATGAAACATAGAAATGAGATGCGATATCGCGTTTTAAGAAGCATTAGAACTCTATTGCTACAATACCTAGACATCTGCAGACGCTATTTCCTAGCAAGGAAGTGTCGCATTTACATTCATTTCAAGTGTAGACGAGGAATACATGATACTTCGCAAATCATATTATATCTTACCATGAAACATAGAAATGAGATGCGATATCGCGTTTTAAGAATCATAAGAACTCTATTGCTACGATACGTAGACATCTGCAAACGCTATTTCCTTGCAAGGAAGTGTCGCATTTACATTCATTTGAATCGTAGACGAGGAATGCATAACACTTCGCAATGAATATTATATTTTACCATGAAACATAGAAATGAGATGCGATATCGCGTTTTAAGAATCATAAGAACTCTATTGCTACGATACGTAGACATCTGCAAACGCTATTTCCATGCAAGGAAGTGTCGCATTTACATTCATTTGAATCGTAGACGAGGAATGAATAACACTTCGAAATGAATATTATATCTTATCAGGAAACATAGATATGAGATGCAATATCTCGTTTTAAGAAGCATTTGAACTCTATTGCTTCGATGCGTAGACGGCTGCAAACGCTATTTCCTAGCAAGGAAGTGTCGCATTTACATTCATTTGAAGTGTAGGCGAGGAATACGTGACACTTCGCAAATCATATTATATCTTACCATGAAACATAGAAATGAGATGCGATATCGCGTTTTAAGGAGCATTAGTACTCTATTGCTACGATACCTAGACATCTGCAGACGCTATTTCCTAGCAAGGAAGTATCGCATTTACATTCATTTGTAGTGTAGACGAGGAATACATAACACTTCGCAAATCATGTTATATCTTACCATGAAACATAGAAATGAGATGCGATATCGCGTTTTAAGAAGCATTAGAACACTATTGCTACGATACCTAGACATCTGCAGACGCTATTTCCTAGCAAGGAAGTGTCGCATTTACATTCAATTGAAGGGTAGACGAGGAATACATGATACTTCGCAAATCATATTATATCTTACCATGAAATATAGAAATGAGATGCGATATCGCGTTTTAAGAAGCATTAGAACTCTATTGCTACGATACCTAGACATCTACAGACGCTATTTCTTGCAAGAAAGTGTCGCATTTACATTCATTTGAAGTGTAGACGAGGAATACATGATACTTCGCAAATCATATTATTTCTTACCATGAAACATAGAAATGAGATGCGATATCGCGTTTTAAGAATCATAAGAACTCTATTGCTACGATACGTAGACATCTGCAAACGCTATTTCCTAGCAAGGAAGTGTCGCATTTACATTCATTTGAAGTGTAGACGAGGAATACATGATACATCGCAAACCATATTATATCTTACCATGAAACATAGAAATGAGATGCGATATCGCGTTTTAAGAAGCATTAGAACTCTATTGCTACAATACCTAGACATCTGCAGACGCTATTTCCTAGCAAGGAAGTGTCGCATTTACATTCATTTCAAGTGTAGACGAGGAATACATGATACTTCGCAAATCATATTATATCTTACCATGAAACATAGAAATGAGATGCGATATCGCGTTTTAAGAATCATAAGAACTCTATTGCTACGATACGTAGACATCTGCAAACGCTATTTCCTTGCAAGGAAGTGTCGAATTTACATTCATTTGAATCGTAGACGAGGAATGCATAACACTTCGCAATGAATATTATATTTTACCATGAAACATAGAAATGAGATGCGATATCGCGTTTTAAGAATCATAAGAACTCTATTGCTACGATACGTAGACATCTGCAAACGCTATTTCCATGCAAGGAAGTGTCGCATTTACATTCATTTGAGTCGTAGACGAGGAATGAATAACACTTCGAAATGAATATTATATCTTATCAGGAAACATAGATATGAGATGCAATATCTCGTTTTAAGAAGCATTTGAACTCTATTGCTTCGATGCGTAGACGGCTGCAAACGCTATTTCCTAGCAAGGAAGTGTCGCATTTACATTCATTTGAAGTGTAGGCGAGGAATACGTGACACTTCGCAAATCATATTATATCTTACCATGAAACATAGAAATGAGATGCGATATCGCGTTTTAAGGAGCATTAGTACTCTATTGCTACGATACCTAGACATCTGCAGACGCTATTTCCTAGCAAGGAAGTATCGCATTTACATTCATTTGTAGTGTAGACGAGGAATACATAACACTTCGCAAATCATGTTATATCTTACCATGAAACATAGAAATGAGATGCGATATCGCGTTTTAAGAAGCATTAGAACACTATTGCTACGATACCTAGACATCTGCAGACGCTATTTCCTAGCAAGGAAGTGTCGCATTTACATTCAATTGAAGGGTAGACGAGGAATACATGATACTTCGCAAATCATATTATATCTTACCATGAAATATAGAAATGAGATGCGATATCGCGTTTTAAGAAGCATTAGAACTCTATTGCTACGATACCTAGATATCTACAGACGCTATTTCTTGCAAGAAAGTGTCGCATTTACATTCATTTGAAGTGTAGACGAGGAATACATGATACTTCGCAAATCATATTATTTCTTACCATGAAACATAGAAATGAGATGCGATATCGCGTTTTAAGAATCATAAGAACTCTATTGCTACGATACGTAGACATCTGCAAACGCTATTTCCTTGCAAGGAAGTGTCGCATTTACATTCATTTGAATCGTAGACGAGGAATGCATAACACTTCGCAATGAATATTATATTTTACCATGAAACATAGAAATGAGATGCGATATCGCGTTTTAAGAATCATAAGAACTCTATTGCTACGATACGTAGACATCTGCAAACGCTATTTCCATGCAAGGAAGTGTCGCATTTACATTCATTTGAATCGTAGACGAGGAATGAATAACACTTCGAAATGAATATTATATCTTATCAGGAAACATAGATATGAGATGCAATATCTCGTTTTAAGAAGCATTTGAACTCTATTGCTTCGATGCGTAGACGGCTGCAAACGCTATTTCCTAGCAAGGAAGTGTCGCATTTACATTCATTTGAAGTGTAGGCGAGGAATACGTGACACTTCGCAAATCATATTATATCTTACCATGAAACATAGAAATGAGATGCGATATCGCGTTTTAAGGAGCATTAGTACTCTATTGCTACGATACCTAGACATCTGCAGACGCTATTTCCTAGCAAGGAAGTATCGCATTTACATTCATTTGTAGTGTAGACGAGGAATACATAACACTTCGCAAATCATGTTATATCTTACCATGAAACATAGAAATGAGATGCGATATCGCGTTTTAAGAAGCATTAGAACACTATTGCTACGATACCTAGACATCTGCAGACGTTATTTCCTAGCAAGGAAGTGTCGCATTTACATTCAATTGAAGGGTAGACGAGGAATACATGATACTTCGCAAATCATATTATATCTTACCATGAAATATAGAAATGAGATGCGATATCGCGTTTTAAGAAGCATTAGAACTCTATTGCTACGATACCTAGACATCTACAGACGCTATTTCTTGCAAGAAAGTGTCGCATTTACATTCATTTGAAGTGTAGACGAGGAATACATGATACTTCGCAAATCATATTATTTCTTACCATGAAACATAGAAATGAGATGCGATATCGCGTTTTAAGAATCATAAGAACTCTATTGCTACGATACGTAGACATCTGCAAACGCTATTTCCTAGCAAGGAAGTGTCGCATTTACATTCATTTGAAGTGTAGACGAGGAATACATGATACATCGCAAACCATATTATATCTTACCATGAAACATAGAAATGAGATGCGATATCGCGTTTTAAGAAGCATTAGAACTCTATTGCTACAATACCTAGACATCTGCAGACGCTATTTCCTAGCAAGGAAGTGTCGCATTTACATTCATTTCAAGTGTAGACGAGGAATACATGATACTTCGCAAATCATATTATATCTTACCATGAAACATAGAAATGAGATGCGATATCGCGTTTTAAGAATCATAAGAACTCTATTGCTACGATACGTAGACATCTGCAAACGCTATTTCCTTGCAAGGAAGTGTCGCATTTACATTCATTTGAATCGTAGACGAGGAATGCATAACACTTCGCAATGAATATTATATTTTACCATGAAACATAGAAATGAGATGCGATATCGCGTTTTAAGGATCATAAGAACTCTATTGCTACGATACGTATACATCTGCAAACGCTATTTCCATGCAAGGAAGTGTCGCATTTACATTCATTTGAAGTGTAGGCGAGGAATACGTGACACTTCGCAAATCATATTATATCTTACCATGAAACATAGAAATGAGATGCGATATCGCGTTTTAAGGAGCATTAGTACTCTATTGCTACGATACCTAGACATCTGCAGACGCTGTTTCCTTGCAAGGAAGTGTCGCATTTACATTCATTTGAAGTGTAGACGAGGAATACATAACACTTCGCAAATCATATTATATCTTACCATGAAACATAGAAATGAGATGCGACATCGCGTTCTAAGAAGCATTAGAACACTACTGCTACGATAGGTAGATATTTGCAAACGCTATTTCCTTGCAAGGAAGTGTCGCATTTACATTCATTTGAAGTGTAGATGAGGAATACATAACACTTCGCAAATCATATTATATCTTACCATGAAACATAGAAATGAGATGCGATATCGCGTTTTAAGAATCATAGGAACTCTATTGCTACGATACGTAGACATCTGCAAACGCCATTTCCTAGCGAGGTAGTGTCGCATTCACATTCATTTGAAGTGTAGACGAGGAATACATGATACTTCGCAAATCATATTATATCTTACCATGAAACATAGAAATGAGATGCGATATCGCGTTTTAAGAAGCATTAGAACACTATTGCTACGATAGGTAGACATTTGCAAACGCTATTTCCTAGAGAGGAAGTATCGCATTCACATTCATTTGAAGTGTAGACAAGGAATACATAACACTTCGCAAATCATGTTATATCTTACCATGAAACATAGAATTGAGATGCGATATCGCGTTTTAAGAACATATGAACTCTATTGCTACGAGACGTAGACATCTGCAATCGCTATTTCTTTGCAAGGAAGTGTCGCATTTACATTCATTTGAAGTGTAGACTAGGAATACATCACACTTCGCAAATCATATTATATCTTAGCATGAAACATAGAAATGAGATGCGATATCGTGTTTTAAGAAGCATTAGAACTCTATTGCTACGATACCTAGACATCTGCAGACGCTATTTCCTAGCGAGGAAGTATCGCATTCACATTCATTTGAAGTGTAGACAAGGAATACATAACACTTCGCAAATCATGTTATATCTTACCATGAAACATAGAATTGAGATGCGATATCGCGTATTAAGAATCATATGAAATCTATTGCTACGATACGTAGACATCTGCAGACGCTATTTCCTAGCCAGGAAGTGTCGCAATTACATTCATTTGAAGTGTAGACGAGGAATACACAACAATTCGCAAATCATATTATATCTTACCATGAAACATAGAAATGATATGCGATATCTCGTTCTAAGAAGCATTAGAAATCTATTGCTACGATACGTAGACATCTGCAAACGCCATTTCCCAGCGAGGAAGTGTCGCATTCACATTCATTTGAAGTGTAGACGAGGAATACACAATACTTCGCAAATCATATTATATCTTACCATGAAACATAGAAATGAGATGCGATATCGCGTTTTAAGAATCATAAGAACTCTATTGCTACGATACGTAGACATCTGCAAACGCTATTTCCTTGCAAGGAAGTGTCGCATTTACATTCATTTGAAGTGTAGGCGAGGAATACATGACACTTCGCAATGAATATTACATCTTTTCATGAAACATAGAATTGAGATGCGATATCTTGTTTTAAGAAGCATTTGAAATCTATTGTTTCGATACGTAGACATCTGCAAACGCTATTTCCTAGCAAGGAAGTGTCGCATTTACATCCATTTGAATCGCAGACGAGGAATGCATAACACTTCGCAATGAATATTATATCTTATCATGAAACATAGATATGAGATGCAATATCTCGTTTTAGGAAGCATTTGAACTCTATTGCTTCGATACGTAGACATCTGCAAACGCTATTTCCTTGCAAGGGAGAGTCGCATTTACATTCATTTGAAGTGTAGACGAAGAATACATGATACTTCGCAATTCATATTATATCTTACCATGAAACATAGAAATGAGATGCGATATCGCGATTTAAGAAGCATTAGAAATCTATTGCTACGAGACGTAGACATCTGTAAACGCCATTTCCTAGCGAGGAAGTGCCGCATTTATATTCATTTGAAGTGTAGGCGTGGAATACATAACACTTCGCAATGAATATTACATCTTAGCATGAAACATAGAAATGAGATTCGATATCGCGTTTTAAGTAGCATTAGAAAGCTATTGCTACGATACGTAGACATCTGCGAACGCTATTTCCTAGCGAGGAAGTGTCGCATTCACATTCATTTGAAGTGTAGACGAGGAATACACAATACTTCGCAAATCATATTATATCTTTCCATGAAACATAGAAACGAGATGCGATATCGCGTTTTAAGAATCATAAGAACTCTATTGCTACGATACGTAGACATCTGCAAACGCTATTTCCTTGCAAGGAAGTGTCGCATTTACATTCATTTGAATCGTAGTCGAGGAATGCATAACACTTCGCAATGAATATTATCTTATCAGTAAACATAGATATGAGATTGAATATCTCGTTTTAAGAAGCATTTGAACTGTATTGCTTCGATACGTAGACATCTGCAAACGCTAATTCCTTGCAAGGAAGTGTCGCATTTACATCCATTTGAATCGTAGACGAGGAATGCATAACACTTCGCAATGAATATTATATCTTATCATGAAACATAGATATGAGATGCAATATCTCGTTTTAGGAAGCATTTGAACTCTATTGCTTCGATACGTAGACATCTGCAAACGCTATTTCCTTGCAAGGGAGAGTCGCATTTACATTCATTTGAAGTGTAGACGAAGAATACATGATACTTCGGAATTCATATTATATCTTACCATGAAACATAGAAATGAGATGCGATATCGCGTTTTAAGAAGCATTAGAAATCTATTGCTACGATACGTAGACATCTGCAAACTCCACTTCCTAGCGAGGAAGTGTCGCATTTATATTCATTTGAAGTGTAGGCGTGGAATACATAACACTTCGCAATGAATATTACATCTTAGCATGAAACATAGAAATGAGATTCGATATCGCGTTTTAAGTAGCATTAGAAAGCTATTGCTACGATACGTAGACATCTGCAAACGCTATTTCCTAGCGAGGAAGTGTCGCATTCACATTCATTTGAAGTGTAGACGAGGAATACACAATACTTCGCAAATCATATTATATCTTACCATGAAACATAGAAACGAGATGCGATATCGCGTTTTAAGAATCATAAGAACTCTATTGCTACGATACGTAGACATCTGCAAACGCTATTTCCTTGCAAGGAAGTGTCGCATTTACATTCATTTGAATCGTAGTCGAGGAATGCATAACACTTCGCAATGAATATTATATCTTATCAGGAAACATAGATATGAGATTGAATATCTCGTTTTAAGAAGCATTTGAACTGTATTGCTTCGATACGTAGACATCTGCTAACGCTAATTCCTAGCAAGGAAGTGTCGCATTTACATCCATTTGAATCGTAGACGAGGAATGCATATCACTTCGCAATGAATATTATATCTTATCATGAAAGATAGATATGAGATGCAATATCTCGTTTTAGGAAGCATTTGAACTCTATTGCTTCGATACGTAGACATCTGCAAATGCTATTTCCTTGCAAGGAAGAGTCGCATTTACATCCATTTGAAGTGTAGACGAGGAACACATAACACTTCGCAAATCATATTATATCTTACCATGAAACATAGAAATGAGATGCGATATCGCGTTTTAAGAAGCATTAGAAATCTATTGCTACGATACGTAGACATCTGCAAACGCCATTTCCTAGCGAGGAAGTGACGCTTTCACATTCATTTGAAGTGTAGACGAGGAATACATAACATTTCGCAAATCATGTTATATCTTACCATGAAACATAGAAATGAGATGCGATATCGCGTTTTAAGAAGCATTAGAAATCTATTGCTGCGATACGTAGACATCTGCAAACGCCATTTCCTAGCGAGGAAGTGTCGCATTTATATTCATTTGAAGTGTAGGCGTGGAGTACATAACACTTCGCAATGAATATTACATCTTAGCATGAAACATAGAAATGAGATTCGATATCGCGTTTTAAGTAGCATTAGAAAGCTATTGCTACGATACGTAGACATCTGCAAACGCTATTTCCTTGCAAGGAAGTGCGCATTTACATTTAGTTGATGTGTAGACGAGGAATACATAACACTTCGCAAATCATATTATATCTTACCATGAAACATAGAAATGAGATGCGATATCGCGTTTTAAGAAGCATTAGAACTCTATTGCTGCGAAACGTAGACATCTGCAAACGCTATTTCCTTGCAAGGAAGTGTCGCATTTACATTCATTTGAATCGTAGACGAGGAATGCATAACACTTCGCAATGAATATTATATCTTATCGGGAAACATAGATATGAGATGCAATATCTCGTTTTAAGAAGCATTTGAACTCTATTGCTTCGATACGTAGATATCTGCAAACGCTATTTCCTAGCAAGGAAGTGTCGCATTTACATTCATTTGAAGTGTAGGCGAGGAATACATGACACTTCGCAAATCATATTATATATCACCATGAAACATAGAAATGAGATGCGATATCGCGTTTTAGGAAGCATTAGGACTCTATTGCTACGATACCTAGACATCTGCAGACGCTATTTCCTAGAGAGGAAGTATCGCATTCACATTCATTTGAAGTGTAGACAAGGAATACATAACACTTCGCAAATCATGTTATATCTTACCATGAAACATAGAATTGAGATGCGATATCGCGTTTTAAGAACATATGAACTCTATTGCTACGAGACGTAGACATCTGCAATCGCTATTTCCTTGCAAGGAAGTGTCGCATTTACATTCATTTGAAGTGTAGACGAGGAATACATCACACTTCGCAAATCATATTATATCTTACCATGAAACATAGAAATGAGATGCGATATCGCGTTTTAAGAAGCATTAGAACTCTATTGCTACGATACGTTGACATCTGCAAACGCTATTTCCTTGCAAGGAAATGTCGCATTTACATCCATTTGAATCGTAGACGAGGAATGCATAACACGTCGCAATGAATATTATATCTTATCAGGAAACATAGATATGAGATGCAATATCTCGTTTTAAGAAGCATTTGAACTCTATTGCTTCGATACGTAGACATCTGCAAACGCTATTTCCTAGCAAGGAAGTGTCGCATTTACATTCATTTGAAGTGTAGGCGAGGAATACATGACACTTCGCAAATCATATTATATCTCACCATGAAACATAGAAATGAGATTCGATATCGCGTTTTAAGAAGCATTAGAAAGCTATTGCTACGATACGTAGACATCTGCAAACGCTATTTCCTTGCAAGGAAGTGTCGCATTTACATTCATTTGAATCGTAGACAAGGAATGCATAACACTTCGCAATGAATATTATATCTTATCAGGAGACATAGATATGAGATGCAATATCTCGTTTTAAGAAGCATTTGAACTCTATTGCTTCGATACGTAGACATCTGCAAACGCTATTTCCTAGCAAGGATGTGTCGCATTTACATTCATTTGAAGTGTATGCGAGGAATACATGACACTTCGCAAATCATATTATATCTTACCATGAAACATAGAAATGAGATGCGATATCGCGTTTTAAGAAGCATTAGAACTCTATTGCTACGATACCTAGACATCTGCAGACGCTATTTCCTAGCAAGGAAGTGTCGCATTTACATTCATTTGTAGTGTAGACGAGGAATACATGACACATCGCAAATCATATTATATCTTACCATGGAGCATAGAAATGAGATGCGATATCGTGTTTTAAGAATCATAAGAACTCTATTGCTACGATACGTAGACATTTGCAAACGCTATTTCCTAGCAAAGAAGTGTCGCATTTACATTCATTTGAAGTGTAGATGGGGAATACATAACACTTCGCAAATCATATTATATCTTACCATGAAACAAAGAAATGAGATGCGATATCGCGTTTTAAGAAGCATTAGAACTCTATTGCTACGATACGTAGACATCTGCAAACGCTATTTCCTTGCAAGGAAGTGTCGCATTTACATTAATTTGAATCGTAGACGAGGAATGCATAACACTTCGCAATGAATATTATATTTTATCAGGAAACATAGATATGAGATGCAATATCTCGTTTTAAGAATCATATGAACTCTATTGCTACGATACGTAGACATCTGCAGACGCTATATCCTTGCATGGAAGTGTCGCATTTACATTCATTTGAAGTGTAGACGAGGAATACATAACACTTCGCAATGAATATTATATCTTATCATGAAACATAGATATGAGATGCAATATCTCGTTTTAAGAAGCATTAGAAAGCTATTGCTACGATACGTAGACATCTGCAAACGCTATTTCCTAGCGAGGAGGTATCGCATTCATATTCATTTGAAGTGTAGACGAGGAATACATAACACTTCGCAAATCATGTTATATCTTACCATGAAACATAGAAATGAGATGCGATATCGCGTTTTAAGAAGCATTAGAACTCTATTGCTACGATACCTAGACATCTGCAGACGCTATTTCCTAGCAAGGAAGTATCGCATTTACATTCATTTGTAGTGTAGACGAGGAATGCGTGACACTTCGCAAATCATGTTATATCTTACCATGAAACATAGAAATGAGATGCGATATCGCGTTTTAAGAAGCATTAGAACACTATTGCTATGATAGGTAGACATTTGCAAACGCTATTTCCTAGGAAAGAAGTGTCGCATTTACATTCATTTGAAGTGTAGATGCGGAATACATAACACTTCGCAAATCATATTATATCTTACCATGAAACATAGAAATGAGATGCGATATCGCGTTTTAAGAAGCATTAGAACTCTATTGCTACGATACGTAGACATCTGCAAACGCTATTTCCTTGCAAGGAAGTGTCGCATTTACATTAATTTGAATCGTAGACGAGGAATGCATAACACTTCGCAATGAATATTATATCTTATCAGGAAACATAGATATGAGATGCAATATCTCGTTTTAAGAATCATATGAACTCTATTGCTACGATACGTAGACATCTGCAGACGCTATATCCTTGCATGGAAGTGTCGCACTTACATTCATTTGAAGTGTAGACGAGGAATACATAACACTTCGCAATGAATATTATATCTTATCATGAAACATAGAAATCAGATGCGATATCGCGTTTTAAGAATCATATGAACTCTATTGCTACGATACGTATACATCTGCAATCGCTATTTCCTTGCAAGGAAGTGTCGCATCTACATTCATTTGAAGTGTAGACGAGGAATACATAACACTTCGCAAATCATATTATATCTATACCATGAAACATAGAAATGAGATTCGATATCGCGTTTTAAGAAGCATTAGAAAGCTATTGCTACGATACGTAGATATCTGCAAACGCTATTTCCTAGCGAGGAAGTATCGCATTCACATTCATTTGAAGTGTAGACGAGGAATACATAACACTTCGCAAATCATGTTATATCTTACCATGAAACATAGAAATGAGATGCGATATCGCGTTTTAGGAATCATATGAACTCTATTGCTACGATACGTAGACATCTGCAATCGCTATTTCCTTGCAAGGAAGTATCTCATTTACAATCATTTGTAGTGTAGACGAGGAATACATGACACTTCGCAAATCATATTATATCTTACCATGAAACGTAGAAATGAGATGCGATATCGCGTTTTAAGAAGCATTAGAACTCTATTGCTACGATACCTAGACATCTGCAGACGCTATTTCCTAGCAAGGAAGTATCTCATTTACAATCATTTGTAGTGTAGACGAGGAATACATGACACATCGCAAATCATATTATATCTTACCATGAATCATAGAAATGAGATGTGATATCGCGTTTTATGAAGCATTAGAACACTATTGCTACGAGACGTAGACATCTGCAATCGCTATTTCCTTGCAAGGAAATGTCGCATTTACATTTGAAGTGTAGACGAGGAATACGTAACACTTCGCAAATCATATTATATCTTACCATGAAACATAGAAATGAGATGCGATATCGCGTTTTAAGAAGCATTAGAACTCTATTGCTACGATACCTAGATATCTGCAGACGCTATTTCCTAGCAAGGAAGTGTCGCATTTACATTCATTTGAAGTGTAGACGAGGAATACATGATACTTCGCAAATCATATTATATCTTACCATGAAACATAGAAATGAGATGCGATATCGCGTTTTAAGCATCATAAGAACTCTATTGCTACGATACGTAGACATCTGCAAACGCTATTTCCTTGCAAGGAAGTGTCGCATTTACATTCATTTGAATCGTAGACAAGGAATGCATAACACTTCGCAATGAATATTATATCTTATCAGGAGACATAGATATGAGATGCAATATCTCGTTTTAAGAAGCATTTGAACTCTATTGCTTCGATACGTAGACATCTGCAAACGCTATTTCCTAGCAAGGATGTGTCGCATTTACATTCATTTGAAGTGTATGCGAGGAATACATGACACTTCGCAAATCATATTATATCTTACCATGAAACATAGAAATGAGATGCGATATCGCGTTTTAAGAAGCATTAGAACTCTATTGCTACGATACCTAGACATCTGCAGACGCTATTTCCTAGCAAGGAAGTGTCGCATTTACATTCATTTGTAGTGTAGACGAGGAATACATGACACATCGCAAATCATATTATATCTTACCATGGAGCATAGAAATGAGATGCGATATCGTGTTTTAAGAATCATAAGAACTCTATTGCTACGATACGTAGACATTTGCAAACGCTATTTCCTAGCAAAGAAGTGTCGCATTTACATTCATTTGAAGTGTAGATGGGGAATACATAACACTTCGCAAATCATATTATATCTTACCATGAAACAAAGAAATGAGATGCGATATCGCGTTTTAAGAAGCATTAGAACTCTATTGCTACGATACGTAGACATCTGCAAACGCTATTTCCTTGCAAGGAAGTGTCGCATTTACATTAATTTGAATCGTAGACGAGGAATGCATAACACTTCGCAATGAATATTATATCTTATCAGGAAACATAGATATGAGATGCAATATCTCGTTTTAAGAATCATATGAACTCTATTGCTACGATACGTAGACATCTGCAGACGCTATATCCTTGCATGGAAGTGTCGCATTTACATTCATTTGAAGTGTAGACGAGGAATACATAACACTTCGCAATGAATATTATATCTTATCATGAAACATAGATATGAGATGCAATATCTCGTTTTAAGAAGCATTAGAAAGCTATTGCTACGATACGTAGACATCTGCAAACGCTATTTCCTAGCGAGGAAGTATCGCATTCATATTCATTTGAAGTGTAGACGAGGAATACATAACACTTCGCAAATCATGTTATATCTTACCATGAAACATAGAAATGAGATGCGATATCGCGTTTTAGGAATCATATGAACTCTATTGCTACGATACGTAGACATCTGCTATCGCTATTTCCTTGCAAGGAAGTGTCGCATTTACTTTCATTTGAAATGTAGACGAGGAATACCTAACACTTCGCAATGAATATTATATCTTATCATGAAACATAGATATGAGATGCAATATCTCGTTTTAAGAAGCATTTGAACTCTATTGCTTCGATACGTAGGCATCTGCAAACTCTATTTCCTAGCAAGGTAGTGTCGCATTTACATTCATTTGAAGTGTAGACGTGGAATACATGACACTTCGCAAATCATATTATATCTTACCATGAAGCATAGAAATGGGACGCGATGTCGCGTTTTAAGAGGCATTAGAAATATATTGCTACGATACGTAGACATCTGTAAACGCCATTTTTGAGCGAGGAAGTGTCGCATTCACATTCATTTGAAGTGTAGACGAGGAATACACGATAATTCGCAAATCATATTATATCTTACCATGAAACATAGAAATGAGATGCGATATCGCGTTTTAAGAATCATATGAAATCTATTGCTACGAGACGTAGACATCTGGAATCGCTATGTCCTTGCAAGGAAGTGTCGCATTTACATTCATTTGAAGTGTAGACAAGGAATACATCACACTTCGCAAATCATATTATATCTTACCATGAAACATAGAAATGAGATGCGATATCGCGTTTTAAGAAGCATTAGAACTCTATTGCTACGATACCTAGACATCTGCAGACGCTATTTCCTAGCAAGGAAGTGTCGCATTTACATTCATTTGAAGTGTAGACGAGGAATACATGATACTTCGCAAATCATATTATATCTTACCATGAAACATAGAAATGAGATGCGATATCGCGTTTTAAGAATCATAAGATCTCTATTGCTACGATACGTAGATATCTGCAAACGCTATTTCCTTGCAAGGAAGTGTCGCATTTACATTCATTTGAATCGTAGACGAGGAATGCATAACACTTCGCAAATCATGTTATATCTTACCATGAAACATAGAAATGAGATGCGATATCGCGTTTTAAGAATCATATGAACTCTATTGCTACGAGACGTAGACATCTGCAATCGCTATTTCCTTGCAAGGAAGTATCTCATTTACAATCATTTGTAGTGTAGACGAGGAATACATGACACTTCGCAAATCATATTATATCTTACCATGAAACATAGAAATGAGATGCGATATCGCGTTTTAAGAAGCATTAGAAAGCTATTGCTACGATACGTAGATATCTGCAAACGCTATTTCCTAGCGAGGAAGTATCGCATTCACATTCATTTGAAGTGTAGACGAGGAATACATAACACTTCGCAAATCATGTTATATCTTACCATGAAACATAGAAATGAGATGCGATATCGCGTTTTAGGAATCATATGAACTCTATTGCTACGATACGTAGACATCTGCTATCGCTATTTCCTTGCAAGGAAGTGTCGCATTTACTTTCATTTGAAATGTAGACGAGGAATACCTAACACTTCGCAAATCATATTATATCTTACCATGAAACATAGAAATGAGATGCGATATCGCGTTTTAAGAAGCATTAGAACACTATTGCTACGATAGGTAGACATTTGCAAACGCTATTTCCTAGCAAAGAAGTGTCGCATTTACATTCACTTGAAGTGTAGGCGAGGAATACATAACACTTCGCAAATCATATTATATCTTACCATGAAACATAGAAATGAGATGCGATATCGCATTTTAAGAAGCATTAGAACTCTATTGCTACGATACGTAGACATCTGCAAACGCTATTTCCTTGCAAGGAAGTGTCGCATTTACATTCATTTGAATCGTAGACGAGGAATGCATAACACTTCGCATTGAATATTATATCTTATCAGGAAACATAGATATGAGATGCAATATCTCGTTTTAAGAATCATATGAACTCTATTGCTACGATACGTAGACATCTGCAGACGCTATTTCCTTGCATGGAAGTGTCGCATTTACATTCATTTGAAGTGTAGACGAGGAATACGTAACACTTCGCAATGAATATTATATCTCATCATGAAACATAGATATGAGAAGCAATATCTCGTTTTAAGAAGCATTAGAAAGCTATTGCTACGAAACATAGACATCTGCAAACGCTATTTCCTAGCGAGGAAGTATCGCATTCATATTCATTTGAAGTGTAGACGAGGAATACATAACACTTCGCAAATCATGTTATATCTTACCATGAAACATAGAAATGAGATGCGATATCGCGTTTTAAGAATCATATGAACTCTATTGCTACGATACGTAGACATCTGCAATCGCTATTTCCTTGCAAGGAAGTGTCGCATTTACATTCATTTGAAGTGTAGACGAGGAATACATATCACTTCGCAAATCATATTATATCTTATCATGAAGCATAGAAATGAGATGCGATATCGCGTTTTAAGAAGCATTAGAACACTATTGCTACGATAGGTAGACATTTGCAAGCGCTATTTCCTAGCAAAGAAGTGTCGCATTTACATTCATTTGAAGTGTAGACGAGAAATACATAACACTTCGCAAATCATATTATATCTTACCATGAAACATAGAAATGACATGCGATATTGCGTTTTAAGGAGCATTAGAACTCTATTGCTACGATACCTAGACATCTGCAGACGCTATTTCCTAGCAAGGAAGTGTCGCATTTACATTCATTTGAAGTGTAGACGTGGAATACATGATACTTCGCAAATCATATTATATCTATACCATGAAACATAGAAATGGGATTCGATATCGCGTTTTAAGAAGCATTAGAAAGCTATTGCTACGATACGTAGATATCTGCAAACGCTATTTCCTAGCGAGGAAGTATCGCATTCACATTCATTTGAAGTGTAGACGAGGAAAACATAACACTTCGCAAATCATGTTATATCTTACCAATGAACATAGAAATGAGATGCGATATCGCGTTTTAAGAAGCAGTAGAGCACTATTGCTACGATAGGTAGACATTTGCAAACGCTATTTCCCAGCAAAGAAGTGTCGCATTTACATTCATTTGAAGTGTAGACGAGGAATACATAACACTTCGCAAATCATATTATATCTTACCATGAAACATAGAAATGAGATGCGATATCGCGTTTTATGAAGCATTAGAACTCTATTGCTACGATACGTAGACATCTGCAAACGCTATTTCCTAGCGAGGAAGTGTCACATTCACATTCATTTGAATTGTAGACGAGGAATACATAACACTTCGCAAATCATATTATATCTTACCATGAAACGTAGAAGTGAGATGCAATATAGCGTTTTTAGAATCATAAGAACTCTATTGCTACGATACGTAGACATCTGCAAATGCTATTTCCTTGCATGGAAGTGTCGCATTTACATTCATCTGAATCGTAGACGACGAATGCATAACACTTCGCAATGAATATTATATCTTATCATCAAACATAGATATGAGATGCAATATCTCGTTTTAAGAAGCATTAGAAAGCTATTGCTACGATACGTAGACATCTGCAAACGCTATTTCCTAGCGAGGAAGTACCGCATTCACATTCATTTGATGTGTAGACGAGGAATACATAACACTTCGCAAATCATGTTATATCTTACCATGAAACATAGAAATGAGATGCGATATCGCGTTTTAAGAATCATTTGAACTCTATTGCTACGATACGTAGACATCTGCAATCGCTATTTCCTTGCAAGGAAGTGTCGCATTAACATTCATTTGAAGTGTAGACGAGGAATACATGATACTTCGCAAATCATATTATATCTTACCATGAAACATAGAAATGAGATGCGATATCGCGTTTTAAGAAGCATTAGAACACTATTTCTACGATAGGTAGACATTTGCAAACGCTATTTCCTAGCAAAGAAGTGTCGCATTTACATTCATTTGAAGTGTAGACGAGGAATGCATAACACTTCGCAAATCATAGTATATCTTACCATGAAACATTGAAATGAGATGCGATGTCGCGTTTTAAGAAGCATTAGAACTCTATTGCTACGATACCTAGACATCTGCAGACGCTATTTCCTAGCAAGGAAGTGTCGCATTTACAATCATTTGAAGTGTAGACGAGGAATACGTGATACTTCGCAAATCATATTATATCTTACCACGAAACATAGAAATGAGATGCGATATCGCGTTTTGAGAAGCATTAGAACACTATTGCTACGACAGATAGACATTTGCAAACGCTATTTCCTAGCAAAGAAGTGTCGCATTTACATTCATTTGAAGTGTAGACGAGGAATACATAACACATCGCAAATCATATTATATCTTATCATGAAACATAGAAATGAGATGCGATATCGCGTTTTAAGAAGCATTAGAACTCCATTGCTACGATACGTAGACAACTGCAAACGCTATTTCCTAGCGAGGAAGTGTCGCATTCACATTCATTTGAAGTGTAGACGAGGAATACATGACACTTCGCAAATCATATTATATCTTACCATGAAACATAGAAATGAGATGCGATATCGCGTTTTAAGAAGCATTAGAACACTATTGCTACGATAGGTAGACATTTGCAAACGCTATTTCCTAGCAAAGAAGTGTCGCATTTACATTCATTTGAAGTGTAGACGAGGAATACATAACACTTCGCAAATCATATTATATCTTACCATGAAACATAGAAATGACATGCGATATTGCGTTTTAAGAAGCATTAGAACTCTATTGCTACGATACCTAGACATCTGCAGACGCTATTTCCTAGCAAGGAAGTGTCGCATTTACATTCATTTGAAGTGTAGACGAGGAATACATGATACTTCGCAAATCATATTATATCTATACCATGAAACATAGAAATGAGATTCGATATCGCGTTTTAAGAAGCATTAGAAAGCTATTGCTACGATACGTAGATATCTGCAAACGCTATTTCCTAGCGAGGAAGTGTCGCATTCACATTCATTTGGAGTGTAGACGAGGAATACGTAACACTTCGCAAATCATGTTATATCTTACCATGAAACATAGAAATGAGATGCGATATCGCGTTTTAAGAATCATATGAACTCTATTGCTACGATACGTAGACATCTGCAATCGCTATTTCCTTGCAAGGAAGTGTCGCATTTACTTTCATTTGAAATGTAGACGAGGAATACATAACACTTCGCAAATCATATTATATCTTACCATGAAACATAGAAATGAGATGCGATATCGCGTTTTAAGAAGCATTAGAACACTATTGCTGCGATAGGTAGACATTTGCAAACGCTATTTCCCTGCAAGGAAGTGTCACATTTACATTCATTTGAATCGTAGACGGGGAATGCATAACACTTCGCAATGAATATTATATCTCATCATGAAACATAGATATGAGATGCAATATCTCGTTTTAAGAAGCGTTTGAACTCTATTGCTTCGATACGTAGACATCTGCAAAAGCTATTTCCTAGCAAGGAAGTGTCGCATTTACATTCATTTGAAGTGTAGACGAGGAATACATGATCCTTCGCAAATCATATTATATCTATACCATGAAACATAGAAATGAGATTCGATATCGCGTTTTAAGAAGCATTAGAAAGCTATTGCTACGACACGTAGATATCTGCAAACGCTATTTCCTAGCGAGGAAGTATCGCATTCACATTCATTTGAAGTGTAGACGAGGAATACATAACACTTCGCAAATCATGTTATATCTTACCATGAAACATAGAAATGAGATGCGATATCGCGTTTTAAGAATCATATGAACTCTATTGCTACGATACGTAGACATCTGCAATCGCTATTTCCTTGCAAGGAAGTGTCGCATTTACATTCATTTGAAGTGTAGACGAGGAATACATAACACTTCGCAAATCATATTATATCTTACCATGAAACATAGAAATGACATGCGATATTGCGTTTTAAGAAGCATTAGAACTCTATTGCTACGATACCTAGACATCTCAAGACGCTATTTCCTAGCAAGGAAGTGTCGCATTTACATTCATTTGAAGTGTAGACGAGGAATATATGACACTTCGCAAATCATATTATATCTTACCATGAAACATAGAAATGAGATGCGATATCGCGTTTTAAGAAGCATTAGAACACTATTGCTACGATAGGTAGACATTTGCAAACGCTATTTCCTAGCAAAGAAGTGTCGCATTTACATTCATTTGAAGTGTAGGCGGGGAATGCATAACACTTCGCAATGAATATTATATCTCATCATGAAACATAGATATGAGATGCAATATCTCGTTTTAAGAAGCGTTTGAACTCTATTGCTTCGATACGTAGACATCTGCAAAAGCTATTTCCTAGCAAGGAAGTGTCGCATTTACATTCATTTGAAGTGTAGACGAGGAATACATGATCCTTCGCAAATCATATTATATCTATACCATGAAACATAGAAATGAGATTCGATGTCGCGTTTTAAGAAGCATTAGAAAGCTATTGCTACGACAAGTAGATATCTGCAAACGCTATTTCCTAGCGAGGAAGTATCGCATTCACATTCATTTGAAGTGTAGACGAGGAATACATAACACTTCGCAAATCATGTTATATCTTACCATGAAACATAGAAATGAGATGCGATATCGCGTTTTAAGTATCATATGAACTCTATTGCTACGATACGTAGACATCTGCAATCGCTATTTCCTTGCAAGGAAGTGTCGCATTTACATTCATTTGAAGTGTAGGCGAGGAATACATAACACTTCGCAAATCATATTATATCTTACCATGAAACATAGAAATGAGATGCGATATCGCGTTTTAAGAAGCACTAGAACTCTATTGCTACGATACGTAGACATCTGCAAACGGTATTTCCTTGCAAGGAAGTGTCGCATTTACATTCATTTGAATCGTAGACGAGGAATCCATAACACTTCGCCAATCATATTATATCTTACCATGAAGCATAGAAATGAGATGCGATATCGCGTTTTAAGTAGCATTAGAACTCTATTGCTACGATACCTAGACATCGGCAGACGCTATTTCCTAGCAAGGAAGTGTCGCATTTACATTCATTTGAAGTGTAGACGAGGAATACATGATACTTCGCAAATCATATTATATCTTACCATGAAACATAGAAATGAGATGCGATATCGCGTTTTAAGTAGCATTAGAACTCTATTGCTACGATACCTAGACATCGGCAGACGCTATTTCCTAGCAAGGAAGTGTCGCATTTACATTCATTTGAAGTGTAGACGAGGAATACATGATACTTCGCAAATCATATTATATCTTACCATGAAACATAGAAATGACATGCGATATTGCGTTTTAAGAAGCATTAGAACTCTATTGCTACGATACCTAGACATCTGCAGACGCTATTTCCTAGCAAGGAAGTGTCGCATTTACATTCATTTGAAGTGTAGACGAGGAATACATGATACTTCGCAAATCATATTATATCTTACCATGAAACATAGAAATGAGATGCGATATCGCGTTTTAAGAAGCACTAGAACTCTATTGCTACGATACGTAGACATCTGCAAACGCTATTTCCTTGCAAGAAAGTGTCGCATTTACATTCATTTGAATCGTAGACGAGAAATACATAACACTTCGCCAATCATATTATATCTTACCATGAAGCATAGAAATGAGATGCGATATCGCGTTTTAAGTAGCATTAGAACTCTATTGCTACGATACCTAGACATCTCAAGACGCTATTTCCTAGCAAGGAAGTGTCGCATTTACATTCATTTGAAGTGTAGACGAGGAATATATGACACTTCGCAAATCATATTATATCTTACCATGAAACATAGAAATGAGATGCGATATCGCGTTTTAAGAAGCATTAGAACACTATTGCTACGATAGGTAGACATTTGCAAACGCTATTTCCTAGCAAAGAAGTGTCGCATTTACATTCATTTGAAGTGTAGGCGGGGAATGCATAACACTTCGCAATGAATATTATATCTCATCATGAAACATAGATATGAGATGCAATATCTCGTTTTAAGAAGCGTTTGAACTCTACTGCTTCGATACGTAGACATCTGCAAAAGCTATTTCCTAGCAAGGAAGTGTCGCATTTACATTCATTTGAAGTGTAGACGAGGAATACATGATCCTTCGCAAATCATATTATATCTATACCATGAAACATAGAAATGAGATTCGATGTCGCGTTTTAAGAAGCATTAGAAAGCTATTGCTACGACAAGTAGATATCTGCAAACGCTATTTCCTAGCGAGGAAGTATCGCATTCACATTCATTTGAAGTGTAGACGAGGAATACATAACACTTCGCAAATCATGTTATATCTTACCATGAAACATAGAAATGAGATGCGATATCGCGTTTTAAGTATCATATGAACTCTATTGCTACGATACGTAGACATCTGCAATCGCTATTTCCTTGCAAGGAAGTGTCGCATTTACATTCATTTGAAGTGTAGGCGAGGAATACATAACACTTCGCAAATCATATTATATCTTACCATGAAACATAGAAATGACATGCGATATTGCGTTTTAAGAAGCATTAGAACTCTATTGCTACGATACCTAGACATCTGCAGGCGCTATTTCCTTGCAAGGAAGTGTCGCATTTACATTCATTTGAAGTGTAGACGAGGAATACATGACACTTCGCAAATCATATTATATCTTACCATGAAACATAGAAATGAGATTCGATGTCGCGTTTTAAAAAGCATTAGAAAGCTATTGCTACGACACGTAGATATCTGCAAACGCTATTTCCTAGCGAGGAAGTATCGCATTCACATTCATTTGAAGTGTAGACGAGGAATACATAACACTTCGCAAATCATGGTATATCTTACCATGAAACATAGAAATGAGATGCGATATCGCGTTTTAAGAATCATATGAACTCTATTGCCACGATACGTACACATCTGCAATCGCTATTTCCTTGCAAGGAAGTGTCGCATTTACATTCATTTGAAGTGTAGGCGAGGAATACATAACACTTCCCAAATCATATTATATCTTACCATGAAACATAGAAATGAGATGCGATATCGCGTTTTAAGAAGCATTAGAAAGCTATTGCTACGATACGTAGATATCTGCAAACGCTATTTCCTAGCGAGGAAGTATCGCATTCACATTCATTTGAAGTGTAGACGAGGAATACATGACACTTCGCAAATCATATTACATCTTACCATGAAACATAGAAACGAGATGCGATATCGCGTTTTAAG
This sequence comes from Xylocopa sonorina, assembly GCF_050948175.1. Lineage (NCBI taxonomy): Eukaryota > Metazoa > Arthropoda > Insecta > Hymenoptera > Apidae > Xylocopa > Xylocopa sonorina. The sequence continues at coordinate 161,192 of NW_027490388.1, read as the reverse complement.
AAGCATTAGAACACTATTGCTACGATAGGTAGACATTTGCAAACGCTATTTCCTAGCAAAGAAGTGTCGCATTTACATTCATTTGAAGTGTAGACGAGGAATACATAACACTTCGCAAATCATATTATATCTTACCATGAAACATAGAAATGACATGCGATATTGCGTTTTAAGAAGCATTAGAACTCTATTGCTACGATACCTAGACATCTGCAGACGCTATTTCCTAGCAAGGAAGTGTCGCATTTACATTCATTTGAAGTGTAGACGAGGAATACATGATACTTCGCAAATCATATTATATCTATACCATGAAACATAGAAATGAGATTCGATATCGCGTTTTAAGAAGCATTAGAAAGCTATTGCTACGATACGTAGATATCTGCAAACGCTATTTCCTAGCGAGGAAGTATCGCATTCACATTCATTTGAAGTGTAGACGAGGAATACATTACACATCGCAAATCATGTTATATCTTACCATGAAACATAGAAATGAGATGCGATATCGCGTTTTAAGAATCATATGAACTCTATTGCTACGATACGTAGACATCTGCAATCGCTATTTCCTTGCAAGGAAGTGTCGCATTTACTTTCATTTGAAATGTAGACGAGGAATACATAACACTTCGCAAATCATATTATATCTTACCATGAAACATAGAAATGAGATGCGATATCGCGTTTTAAGAAGCATTGGAACACTATTGCTGCGATAGGTAGACATTTGCGAACGCTATTTCCTAGCAAAGAAGTGTCGCATTTACATTCATTTGAAGTGTAGACGAGGAATACATAACACTTCGCAAATCATATTATATCTTACCATGAAACATAGAAATGACATGCGATATTGCGTTTTAAGAAGCATTAGATCTCTATTGCTACGATACCTAGACATCTGCAGGCGCTATTTCCTTGCAAGGAAGTGTCGCATTTACATTCATTTGAAGTGTAGACGAGGAATACATGACACTTCGCAAATCATATTATATCTTACCATGAAACATAGAAATGAGATTCGATGTCGCGTTTTAAAAAGCATTAGAAAGCTATTGCTACGACACGTAGATATCTGCAAACGCTATTTCCTAGCGAGGAAGTATCGCATTCACATTCATTTGAAGTGTAGACGAGGAATACATAACACTTCGCAAATCATGTTATATCTTACCATGAAACATAGAAATGAGATGCGATATCGCGTTTTAAGAATCATATGAACTCTATTGCCACGATACGTACACATCTGCAATCGCTATTTCCTTGCAAGGAAGTGTCGCATTTACATTCATTTGAAGTGTAGGCGAGGAATACATAACACTTCCCAAATCATATTATATCTTACCATGAAACATAGAAATGAGATGCGATATCGCGTTTTAAGAAGCATTAGAAAGCTATTGCTACGATACGTAGATATCTGCAAACGCTATTTCCTAGCGAGGAAGTCTCGCATTCACATTCATTTGAAGTGTAGACGAGGAATACATGACACTTCGCAAATCATATTACATCTTACCATGAAACATAGAAACGAGATGCGATATCGCGTTTTAAGAAGCATTAGAACACTATTGCTACGATAGGTAGACATTTGCAAACGCTATTTCCTAGCAAAGAAGTGTCGCATATACATTCATTTGAAGTGTAGACGAGGAATACATAACACTTCGCAAATCATATTATATCTTACCATGAAACATAGAAATGACATGCGATATTGCGTTTTAAGAAGCATTAGAACTCTATTGCTACGATACCTAGACATCTGCAGACGCTATTTCCTAGCAAGGAAGTGTCGCATTTACATTCATTTGAAGTGTAGACGAGGAATACATGATACTTCGCAAATCATATTATATCTATACCATGAAACATAGAAATGAGATTCGATATCGCGTTTTAAGAAGCATTAGAAAGCTATTGCTACGATACGTAGATATCTGCAAACGCTATTTCCTAGCGAGGAAGTATCGCATTCACATTCATTTGAAGTGTAGACGAGGAATACATTACACTTCGCAAATCATGTTATATCTTACCATGAAACATAGAAATGAGATGCGATATCGCGTTTTAAGAATCATATGAACTCTATTGCTACGATACGTAGACATCTGCAATCGCTATTTCCTTGCAAGGAAGTGTCGCATTTACTTTCATTTGAAATGTAGACGAGGAATACATAACACTTCGCAAATCATATTATATCTTACCATGAAACATAGAAATGAGATGCGATATCGCGTTTTAAGAAGCATTGGAACACTATTGCTGCGATAGGTAGACATTTGCGAACGCTATTTCCTAGCAAAGAAGTGTCGCATTTACATTCATTTGAAGTGTAGACGAGGAATACATAACACTTCGCAAATCATATTATATCTTACCATGAAACATAGAAATGACATGCGATATTGCGTTTTAAGAAGCATTAGATCTCTATTGCTACGATACCTAGACATCTGCAGGCGCTATTTCCTTGCAAGGAAGTGTCGCATTTACATTCATTTGAAGTGTAGACGAGGAATACATGACACTTCGCAAATCATATTATATCTTACCATGAAACATAGAAATGAGATGCGATATCGCGTTTTAAGAAGCATTAGAACGCTATTGCTACGATAGGTAGATATTTGCAAACGCTATTTCCTAGCAAAGAAGTGTCGCATTTACATTCATTTGAAGTGTAGGCGGGGAATGCATAACACTTCGCAATGAATATTATATCTCATCATGAAACATAGATATGAGATGCAATATCTCGTTTTAAGAAGCGTTTGAACTCTATTGCTTCGATACGTAGACATCTGCAAAAGCTATTTCCTAGCAAGGAAGTGTCGCATTTACATTCATTTGAAGTGTAGACGAGGAATACATGATCCTTCGCAAATCATATTATATCTATACCATGAAACATAGAAATGAGATTCGATGTCGCGTTTTAAGAAGCATTAGAAAGCTATTGCTACGACACGTAGATATCTGCAAATGCTATTTCCTAGCGAGGAAGTATCGCATTCACATTCATTTGAAGTGTAGACGAGGAATACATAACACTTCGCAAATCATGTTATATCTTACCATGAAACATAGAAATGAGATGCGATATCGCGTTTTAAGAATCATATGAACTCTATTGCTACGATACGTAGACATCTGCAATCGCTATTTCCTTGCAAGGAAGTGTCGCATTTACATTCATTTGACGTGTAGGCGAGGAATACATAACACTTCGTTAATCATATTATATCTTACCATGAAACATAGAAATGAGATGCGATATCGCGTTTTAAGAAGCACTAGAACTCTATTGCTACGATACGTAGACATCTGCAAACGCTATTTCCTTGCAAGGAAGTGTCGCATTTACATTCATTTGAATCGTAGACGAGAAATACATAACACTTCGCCAATCATATTATATCTTACCATGAAGCATAGAAATGAGATGCGATATCGCGTTTTAAGTAGCATTAGAACTCTATTGCTACGATACCTAGACATCGGCAGACGCTATTTCCTAGCAAGGAAGTGTCGCATTCACATTCATTTGAAGTGTAGACGAGGAATACATGATACTTCGCAAATCATATTATATCTTACCATGAAACATAGAAATGAGATGCGATATCGCGTTTTAGGAAGCATTAGAACTCTATTGCTACGATACGTAGATATCTGCAAACGCTATTTCCTTGCAAGGAAGTGTCGCATTTACATTCATTTGAATCGTAGACGGGGAATGCATAACACTTCGCAATGAAAATTATATCTCATCATAAAACATAGATATGAGATGCGATATCGCGTTTTAAGAAGCATTAGATCACTATTGCTACTATAGGTAGACATTTGCAAACGCTATTTCCTAGCAAATAAGTGTCGCATTTACATTCATTTGAAGTGTAGACGAGGAATACATAACACTTCGCAAATCATATTATATCTTACCATGAAGCATAGAAATGAGTTGCGATATCGCGTTTTAAGAAGAATTAGAAAGCTATTGCTACGATACGTAGACATCTGCAAACGCTATTTCCTAGCGAGGATGTATCGCATTCACATTCATTTGAAGTGTAGACGAGGAATACATAACACTTCGCAAATCATATTATATCTTACCATGAAACATAGAAATGAGATGCAATATCTCGTTTTAAGAATCATATGAACTCTATTTCTACGATACGTAGACATCTGCAGACGCTATTGCGTAGCAAGGAAGTGTCGCATTTACATTCATTTGAAGTGTAGACGAGGAATACGTGATACTTCGCAAAAACATATTATATCTTACCATGAAACATAGAGATGAGATGCGATATCGCGTTTTAAGAAGCATTTGAACTCTATTGCTTCGATACGTAGACATCTGCAAACGCTATTTCCTTGCAAGGAAGTGTCGCATTTACATTCATTTGAATCGTAGACGAGGAATGCATAACACTTCGCAATGAATATTATATCTTATCATCAAACATAGATATGAGATGCAATATCTCGTTTTAAGGAGCATTAGAAAGCTATTGCTACGATACGTAGACATCTGCAAACGCTATTTCCTAGCGAGGAAGTATCGCATTCACATTCATTTGATGTGTAGACGAGGAATACATAACACTTCGCAAATCATGTTATATCTTACCATGAAACATTGAAATGAGATGCGATATCGCGTTTTAAGAATCATTTGAACTCTATTGCCACGATACGTACACATCTGCAATCGCTATTTCCTTGCAAGGAAGTGTCGCATTCACATTCATTTGAAGAGTAGACGAGGAATACATAACACTTCGCAAATCATATTATATCTTTCCATGAAGCATAGAAATGAGATGCGATATCGCGTTTTAAGTAGCATTAGAACTCTATTGCTACGATACCTAGACATCGGCAGACGCTATTTCCTAGCAAGGAAGTGTCGCATTTACATTCATTTGAAGTGTAGACGAGGAATACATGATACTTCGCAAATCATATTATATCTTACCATGAAACATAGAAATGAGATGCGATATCGCGTTTTAAGAAGCATTAGAACACTATTGCTACGATAGGTAGACATTTGCAAACGCTATTTCCTAGCAAAGAAGTGTCGCATTTACATTCATTTGAAGTGTAGACGAGGAATACATAACACTTCGCAAATCATATTATATCTTACCATGAAACATAGAAATGACATGCGATATTGCGTTTTAAGAAGCATTAGAACTCTATTGCTACGATACCTAGACATCTGCAGACGCTATTTCCTAGCAAGGAAGTGTCGCATTTACATTCATTTGAAGTGTAGACGAGGAATACATGATACTTCGCAAATCGTATTATATCTATACCATGAAACATAGAAATGAGATTCGATATCGCGTTTTAAGAAGCATTAGAAAGCTATTGCTACGATACGTAGATACCTGCAAACGCTATTTCCTAGCGAGGAAGTATCGCATTCACATTCATTTGAAGTGTAGACGAGGAATACATTACACTTCGCAAATCATGTTATATCTTACCATGAAACATAGAAATGAGATGCGATATCGCGTTTTAAGAATCATATGAACTCTATTGCTACGATACGTAGACATCTGCAATCGCTATTTCCTTGCAAGGAAGTGTCGCATTTACTTTCATTTGAAATGTAGACGAGGAATACATAACACTTCGCAAATCATATTATATCTTACCATGAAACATAGAAATGAGATGCGATATCGCGTTTTAAGAAGCATTGGAACACTATTGCTGCGATAGGTAGACATTTGCGAACGCTATTTCCTAGCAAAGAAGTGTCGCATTTACATTCATTTGAAGTGTAGACGAGGAATACATAACACTTCGCAAATCATATTATATCTTACCATGAAACATAGAAATGACATGCGATATTGCGTTTTAAGAAGCATTAGATCTCTATTGCTACGATACCTAGACATCTGCAGGCGCTATTTCCTTGCAAGGAAGTGTCGCATTTACATTCATTTGAAGTGTAGACGAGGAATACATGACACTTCGCAAATCATATTATATCTTACCATGAAACATAGAAATGAGATGCGATATCGCGTTTTAAGAAGCATTAGAACGCTATTGCTACGATAGGTAGATATTTGCAAACGCTATTTCCTAGCAAAGAAGTGTCGCATTTACATTCACTTGAAGTGTAGGCGGGGAATGCATAACACTTCGCAATGAATATTATATCTCATCATGAAACATAGATATGAGATGCAATATCTCGTTTTAAGAAGCGTTTGAACTCTATTGCTTCGATACGTAGACATCTGCAAAAGCTATTTCCTAGCAAGGAAGTGTCGCATTTACATTCATTTGAAGTGTAGACGAGGAATACATGATCCTTCGCAAATCATATTATATCTATACCATGAAACATAGAAATGAGATTCGATGTCGCGTTTTAAGAAGCATTAGAAAGCTATTGCTACGACACGTAGATATCTGCAAACGCTATTTCCTAGCGAGGAAGTATCGCATTCACATTCATTTGAAGTGTAGACGAGGAATACATAACACTTCGCAAATCATGTTATATCTTACCATGAAACATAGAAATGAGATGCGATATCGCGTTTTAAGTATCATATGAACTCTATTGCTACGATACGTAGACATCTGCAATCGCTATTTCCTTGCAAGGAAGTGTCGCATTTACATTCATTTGAAGTGTAGGCGAGGAATACATAACACTTCGCAAATCATATTATATCTTACCATGAAACATAGAAATGAGATGCGATGTCGCGTTTTAAGAAGCACTAGAACTCTATTGCTACGATACGTAGACATCTGCAAACGGTATTTCCTTGCAAGGAAGTGTCGCATTTACATTCATTTGAATCGTAGACGAGGAATCAATAACACTTCGCCAATCATATTATATCTTACCATGAAGCATAGAAATGAGATGCGATATCGCGTTTTAAGTAGCATTAGAACTCTATTGCTACGATACCTAGACATCGGCAGACGCTATTTCCTAGCAAGGGAGTGTCGCATTTACATTCATTTGAAGTGTAGACGAGGAATACATGATACTTCGCAAATCATATTATATCTTACCATGAAACATAGAAATGAGATGCGATATCGCGTTTTAAGAAGCATTAGAACTCTATTGCTACGATACGTAGACATCTGCAAACGCTATTTCCTTGCAAGGAAGTGTCGCATTTACATTCATTTGAATCGTAGACGAGGAATACATAACACTTCGCAAATCATATTATATCTTACCATAAAGCATAGAAATGAGATGCGATATCGCGTTTTAAGTAGCATTAGAACTCTATTGCTACGATACCTAGACATCGGCAGACGCTATTTCCTAGCAAGGAAGTGTCGCATTTACATTCATTTGATGTGTAGACGAGGAATACATGATACTTCGCAAATCATATTATATCTTACCATGAAACATAGAAATGAGATTCGATATCGCGTTTCAAGAAGCATTAGAAAGCTATTGCTACGATACGTAGACATCTGCAAACGCTATTTCCTAGCGAGGATGTATCGCATTCACATTCATTTGAAGTGTAGACGAGGAATACATAACACTTCGCAAATCATATTATATCTTACCATGAAACATAGAAATGAGATGCAATATCTCGTTTTAAGAATCATATGAACTCTATTGCTACGATACGTACACATCTGCAATCGCTATTTCCTTGCAAGGAAGTGTCGCATTTACATTCATTTGAAGTGTAGACGAGGAATACGTGATACTTCGCAAAAACATATTATATCTTACCATGAAACATAGAGATGAGATGCGATATCGCGTTTTAAGAAGCATTTGAACTCTATTGCTTCGATACGTAGACATCTGCAAACGCTATTTCCTTGCAAGGAAGTGTCGCATTTACATTCATTTGAATCGTAGACGAGGAATGCATATCACTTCGCAATGAATATTATATCTTATCATCAAACATAGATATGAGATGCAATATCTCGTTTTAAGGAGCATTAGAAAGCTATTGCTACGATACGTAGACATCTGCAAACGCTATTTCCTAGCGAGGAAGTATCGCATTCACATTCATTTGATGTGTAGACGAGGAATACATAACACTTCGCAAATCATGTTATATCTTACCATGAAACATTGAAATGAGATGCGATATCGCGTTTTAAGCATCATTTGAACTTTATTGCCACGATACGTACACATCTGCAATCGCTATTTCCTTGCAAGGAAGTGTCGCATTCACATTCATTTGAAGAGTAGACGAGGAATACATAACACTTCGCAAATCATATTATATCTTTCCATGAAGCATAGAAATGAGATGCGATATCGCGTTTTAAGTAGCATTAGAACTCTATTGCTACGATACCTAGACATCGGCAGACGCTATTTCCTAGCAAGGAAGTGTCGCATTTACATTCATTTGAAGTGTAGACGAGGAATACATGATACTTCGCAAATCATATTATATCTTACCATGAAACATAGAAATGAGATGCGATATCGCGTTTTAAGAAGCATTAGAACACTATTGCTACGATAGGTAGACATTTGCAAACGCTATTTCCTAGCAAAGAAGTGTCGCATTTACATTCATTTGAAGTGTAGACGAGGAATACATAACACTTCGCAAATCATATTATATCTTACCATGAAACATAGAAATGACATGCGATATTGCGTTTTAAGAAGCATTAGAACTCTATTGCTACGATACCTAGACATCTGCAGACGCTATTTCCTAGCAAGGAAGTGTCGCATTTACATTCATTTGAAGTGTAGACGAGGAATACATGATACTTCGCAAATCATATTATATCTATACCATGAAACATAGAAATGAGATTCGATATCGCGTTTTAAGAAGCATTAGAAAGCTATTGCTACGATACGTAGATACCTGCAAACGCTATTTCCTAGCGAGGAAGTATCGCATTCACATTCATTTGAAGTGTAGACGAGGAATACATTATTCTTCGCAAATCATGTTATATCTTACCATGAAACATAGAAATGAGATGCGATATCGCGTTTTAAGAATCATATGAACTCTATTGCTACGATACGTAGACATCTGCAATCGCTATTTCCTTGCAAGGAAGTGTCGCATTTACTTTCATTTGAAATGTAGACGAGGAATACATGATACTTCGCAAATCATATTATATCTTACCATGAAACATAGAAATGAGATTCGATATCGCGTTTTAAGAAGCATTAGAAAGCTATTGCTACGATACGTAGACATCTGCAAACGCTATTTCCTAGCGAGGATGTATCGCATTCACATTCATTTGAAGTGTAGACGAGGAATACATAACACTTCGCAAATCATATTATATCTTACCATGAAACATAGAAATGAGATGCAATATCTCGTTTTAAGAATCATATGAACTCTATTGCTACGATACGTAGACATCTGCAGACGCTATTGCGTAGCAAGGAAGTGTCGCATTTACATTCATTTGAAGTGTAGACGAGGAATACGTGATACTTCGCAAAAACATATTATATCTTACCATGAAACATAGAGATGAGATGCGATATCGCGTTTTAAGAAGCATTAGAACTCTATTGCTAAGATACGTAGACATCTGCAAACGCTATTTCCTTGCAAGGAAGTGTCGCATTTACATTCATTTGAATCATAGACGAGGAATACATAACACTTCGCAAATCATACTATATCTTACCATGAAGCATAGAAATGAGATGCGATATCGCGTTTTAAGTAGCATTAGAACTCTATTGCTACGATACCTAGACATCGGCAGACGCTATTTCCTAGCAAGGAAGTGTCGCATTTACATTCATTTGAAGTGTAGACGAGGAATACATGATACTTCGCAAATCATATTATATCTTACCATGAAACATAGAAATGAGATTCGATATCGCGTTTTAAGAAGCATTAGAAAGCTATTGCTACGATACCTAGACATCGGCAAACGCTATTTCCTTGCAAGGAAGTGTCGCATTTACATTCATTTGAAGTGTAGACGAGGAATACATAACACTTCGCAAATCAAATTATATCTTACCATGAAACATAGAAATGAGATGCGATATCGCGTTTTGAGAAGCATTAGAACACTATTGCTACGATAGGTAGACATTTGCAAACGCTACTTCCTAGCAAAGAAGTGTCGCATTTACATTCATTTGAAGTGTAGACGAGAAATACATAACACTTCGCAAATCATAATATATCTTACCATGAAACATAGAAATGAGATGCGATATCGCGTTTTGAGAAGCATTAGAACACTATTGCTACGATAGGTAGACATATGCAAACGCTATTTCCTAGCAAAGAAGTGTCGCATTTACATTCATTTGAAGTGTAGACGAGGAATACATAACACTTCGCAAATCATGTTATATCTTACCATGAAACATTGAAATGAGATGCGATATCGCGTTTTAAGAATCATTTGAACTCTATTGCTACGATACGTAGACATCTGCAATCGCTATTTCCTTGCAAGGAAGTGTCGCATTTACATTCAATTGAAGTGTAGACGAGGAATACATAACACTTCGCAAATCAAATTATATCTTACCATGAAACATAGAAATGAGATGCGATATCGCGTTTTGAGAAGCATTAGAACACTATTGCTACGATAGGTAGACATTTGCAAACGCTACTTCCTAGCAAAGAAGTGTCGCATTTACATTCATTTGAAGTGTAGACGAGGAATACATAACACTTCGCAAATTATAATATATCTTACCATGAAACATAGAAATGAGATGCGATATCGCGTTTTAAGAAGCATTTGAACTCTATTGCTTCGATACGTAGACATCTGCAAACGCTATTTCCTTGCAAGGAAGTGTCGCATTTACATTCATTTGAATCGTAGACGAGGAATGCATAACACTTCGCAATGAATATTATATCTTATCATCAAACATAGATATGAGATGCAATATCTCGTTTTAAGGAGCATTAGAAAGCTATTGCTACGATACGTAGACATCTGCAAACGCTATTTCCTAGCGAGGAAGTATCGCATTCACATTCATTTGATGTGTAGACGAGGAATACATAACACGTCGCAAATCATGTTATATCTTACCATGAAACATTGAAATGAGATGCGATATCGCGTTTTAAGAATCATTTGAACTCTATTGCTACGATACGTAGACATCTGCAATCGCTATTTCCTTGCAAGGAAGTGTCGCATTTACAATCATTTGAAGTGTAGACGAGGAATACATAACACTTCGCAAATCAAATTATATCTTACCATGAAACATAGAAATGAGATGCGATATCGCGTTTTGAGAAGCATTAGAACACTATTGCTACGATAGGTAGACATTTGCAAACGCTACTTCCTAGCAAAGAAGTGTCGCATTTACATTCATTTGAAGTGTAGACGAGGAATACGTGATACTTCGCAAAAACATATTATATCTTACCATGAAACATAGAGATGAGATGCGATATCGCGTTTTAAGAAGCATTTGAACTCTATTGCTTCGATACGTAGACATCTGCAAACGCTATTTCCTTGCAAGGAAGTGTCGCATTTACATTCATTTGAATCGTAGACGAGGAATGCATAACACTTCGCAATGAATATTATATCTTATCATCAAACATAGATATGAGATGCAATATCTCGTTTTAAGGAGCATTAGAAAGCTATTGCTACGATACGTAGACATCTGCAATCGCTATTTCCTTGCAAGGAAGTGTCGCATTCACATTCATTTGAAGAGTAGACGAGGAATACATAACACTTCGCAAATCATATTATATCTTTCCATGAAGCATAGAAATGAGATGCGATATCGCGTTTTAAGTAGCATTAGAACTCTATTGCTACGATACCTAGACATCGGCAGACGCTATTTCCTAGCAAGGAAGTGTCGCATTTACATTCATTTGAAGTGTAGACGAGGAATACATGATACTTCGCAAATCATATTATATCTTACCATGAAACATAGAAATGAGATGCGATATCGCGTTTTAAGAAGCATTAGAACACTATTGCTACGATAGGTAGACATTTGCAAACGCTATTTCCTAGCAAAGAAGTGTCGCATTTACATTCATTTGAAGTGTAGACGAGGAATGCATAACACTTCGCAATGAATATTATATCTTATCATCAAACATAGATATGAGATGCAATATCTCGTTTTAAGGAGCATTAGAAAGCTATTGCTACGATACGTAGACATCTGCTAACGCTATTTCCTAGCGAGGAAGTATCGCATTCACATTCATTTGATGTGTAGACGAGGAATACATAACACTTCGCAAATCATAATATATCTTACCATGAAACATAGAAATGAGATGCGATATCGCGTTTTGAGAAGCATTAGAACACTATTGCTACGATAGGTAGACATTTGCAAACGCTATTTCCTAGCAAAGAAGTGTCGCATTTACATTCATTTGAAGTGTAGACGAGGAATACATAACACTTCGCAAATCATATTATATCTTATCATGAAACATAGAAATGAGATGCGATATCGCGTTGTAAGAAGCATTAGAACTCTATTGCCACGATACGTACACATCTGCAATCGCTATTTCCTTGCAAGGAAGTGTCGCATTCACATTCATTTGAAGAGTAGTCGAGGAATACATAACACTTCGCAAATCATATTATATCTTTCCATGAAGCATAGAAATGAGATGCGATATCGCGTTTTAAGTAGCATTAGAACTCTATTGCTACGATACCTAGACATCGGCAGACGCTATTTCCTAGCAAGGAAGTGTCGCATTTACATTCATTTGAAGTGTAGACGAGGAATACATAACACTTCGCAAATCAAATTATATCTTACCATGAAACATAGAAATGAGATGCGATATCGCGTTTTGAGAAGCATTAGAACACTATTGCTACGATAGGTAGACATTTGCAAACGCTACTTCCTAGCAAAGAAGTGTCGCATTTACATTCATTTGAAATGTAGACGAGGAATACATAACACTTCGCAAATCATATTATATTTTATCATGAAACATAGAAATGAGATGCGATATCGCGTTTTAAGAAGCATTAGAACTCTATTGCTACGATACGTAGACATCTGCAAACGCTATTTCCTAGCGAGGAAGTGTCGCATTCACATTCATTTGAAGTGTAGACGAGGAATACATGACACTTCGCAAATCATATTATATCTTACCACGAAACGTAGAAATGAGATGCAAT